>NC_041703.1:1580000-1625000 GCF_900097015.1 Plasmodium sp. gorilla clade G2
ATATATATATATATATATATATATATATATATATATATGTATATATATATTGGAATATATAAATACGTGTATACATAATATATATTTATACTTTTATATCAATGTTGTATTAACAATTATAAGGATAAAATATATTTACATATCCTTTTAAACATCAAAAATAATATAAATGTATTACATTGAGAAATTTTTAAAAAACTTTATATTTTTTTGTATCTATAACATCTTTTGTCCTTTCTAAATATTTTTGAATGACAAATATATAAATAAATATATATACATAATAATATTACACACAAAATAAAATTAAGTATTAATTGAATATTCTTTATATCGTCATGTTAAATAATTTAAAAAAAAGCACCATAAATTGAGAACATAAAAAAATAATAATCGTCTTACAAAAAAATATTGTAATGATTGACATATTTAAATCATGTGGGGGGAAAAATTAATTTAATGATGAGATAAAATAATAATATTTAAAAGGTATTATCTTTTAAATATGAAACCTGATATATATATAAAATATTATATATATATTATATATATATTATATATATATATATTTTTTTTTTTCTATTATATATAATTTTTTATTAAATCCTTGCGTTCACAAAGGTAGTTAATATAAAGACAAGGTTATTAAAATTTAAAAAAAAAGAAAAAAAAAAAAAAAAGAAAAAAAAATTTTTACATATATATGATTAATATATATATATATATATAGAAAAATGAAAAGGTCATATATTTATATGTATATATTTAAATATTTGATGGATACATAAGTATTCTAACTCTATCACCAAAAGCTTTAGGTGGAATATGAGTTTTAAATTTTGCTCTTACAACACCACTATTTCCATGAGTTCTACAAACTTTACCCCATATACATTTTATTTTAACTCCATCATGATATTTACTTGTTCTATAAACATATGCAACTCTTTTACCTACATAAAATTGTGCATGTTTTTTGGTGTTTACATTTCTAATGGATATTAAAGTAAAGTTGGGATCTTGGTTTCTTTGAGACCTACACAAGAAATAAAAAATAAAATATATATGATATATATAAATGTATTATTTAAAAGTATAATATTTTATTTATTAATATATATTATATTTTAGTTTAATTTTTTATTTTTACCTTTTATATCCTAATATAACTCCCTTTTCATATAAACGAACTGCTTGAAGTTTTTTGTTGGCTGTTTTTTTATTTTTCTTTAAAACCTTCTTGACAACTTTTTTTTTCTCAGATACTTCTGCTTGTTCTTTTTTTACTTTTACATCTTCCATTTTTACAAAATATTTATTTATATAATTTTAATTTTTTTTCTTTTAAATGCGTTGAAGGGGGATTGAAAAAAAAGAATAATATTTTTTTTTATCACAAAAAGGTTTCTATATATAATAATAAGAAAAAAAAAATTAATAAATAAAAATGAATTGAATTGAATTAAAAATAAATTATATATATATATATATATATATATATATATATATATATATATATATATATTTATATTTATATTTATTTATATAAATTTTCTTTATCTTATAATTCCCTTTATATAATTATAATAACATAAAACATCTTATATTTAAATATAATTATAAATTCTTTTTTTTTTTTTTTTTTTTTTTTTTTTAAATACCTGAATTAAAATAAAAATGAAAAAAAAAAAACTTTTTCTCTTTTTTTATTATTTCACATATATATTTATATATAATATTTTTTTTTATTCTTAAAAAATAAATTGAGAAACTTTATAATTTTTAGGAATCCTTATTTTTTTTTTTTTTTTCCATTAAAAAAAAAAGGAAAGAAAAAATTATAATATTACAAAATGGATATAAAATAAATAAAATATAAAAAGCTTTCTTTTAATTTACATATATAAATAAATATATACATATATAAATATATTAATATGTATAATAATATATAAACATTTTATATTTTATAATGTAATGAATAAAAGGTATCATATATTAAATACTTATAATATTATTTATATATATTAAATAATTTATGTATATGTAATAATATATCAATATTATTATATAAATAAATATGTATATAATAAATATATTAAAAAAATAAGGGATATGCCCTTAAATTATTTAATAACAAAAATGGATATAATAATTATAATGATAACATTAATATTATATATATATATAATAATTTATTGAAAAAAAAGTGCTTCATAATAAATATAAATTGTAATATTATATATATATATATATTACTTATTACAACAAAAAAATAAAAATATTATGTATATTTCTCTTAATAATTTATATATAATATTTTTAATATATATTACGTTGTACACTTTAATCTCCTCCCTTCTATAAAATAATAAAAATATTATATATATAATATATATATATATATGTATTTATTTATATAACCGTAATAATTTTATTTATTATTATAATTTTTTAATTGTATAAATTTATATTACATAATATTTATTTATTTTTATTTTAAATTTTAAAAAATATATTTGTTCTTTTAAAATTTTCAAAAATATATATATATATATATATATATATATTTATTCATATAATATTAAAAATGGCAGGTATATATGTTATAACCTTATAGGCATAATTTTTTATTATGTATTTAAAAAAAATGGATATATATAAAATAAGAAAAAAAAAAAAAAAAAAAAAAAAAAAAACATATATACATATATATATATATATATATATATATATTTATTTATTTTTATGTGTGCTATTATGGTGTGATAATTTTTTTGTGATACCATTTTTTTTATAACCTTTGACATTTCATCATAATAAAATTTTCTTGATCATCAAACTCTGAGAATTTCATATTAAATATATTTTGAGACAAATTAAGAAAAGGATTTTTAAAATATTCATCTGGAGGTGTAAAATATTGAATAGTATAATTATTATTTTGTAATTCGTTTATAAATAATTGTATACCGTCTCTATTTTTTTTACAAACATATAGAAAGGTTCCATTAATTTGTAGAGTTGTATTTAATAAATATATAATGGATGATACTATTTTATGATCATAAATAATATCACTAGCTATTATACAATCATATTTTATTATTTCATTATTTTTTTGTGGGTATGTATTTTTATTTGTAAAATCGATATTAGTAACTGTAATTTTATTTTTCCATTCTAAATTAATAGAATTTAATATATTTTCATTTAATAATAAATTATGTTTAATATTATTTAATGTTATATTATTTATATCACTAATTATTAAATTATTTATACCTTTCTCACTATTATTATTATTATTATTATTATAATTATTATTATTATTGTTGTTGTAAAGATGTGAATATATAAATAATGTAATACTAGCCATTCCACTACCAGCACCAATTTCTAAAATATTTTTATTAAAAAAAAAATTTTCTAAACATAAATCACTATACCATCTACTAGCCACAAGACACGATTCCCATATATTAATTCCAGTTAGATCATTAGATGCATTTGATTCATCTAGAGTATCTCCAAAATAATTAAGTCCAATTTCTCTTATATGTATTATAATATTATTATTACTATCAATATGTGGTTGTTCTTCTTTTGTTTTTATGTTATTATTTATTTTTAATTGATAAATCTTTTCTTGAATTATTTTAGCTTCTTCAATATTTGTAGTAAATTTTTTATTTGATTCATTATTATGTATATTAAGAGTCACACTATCACAAAAATTATTACTATTACTATTACTATTACAATTAATATTAATATTATTATTATTGTTGTTGTCATTTATTTTGGTGGTGTACTCTTCACTCATATTTACATTTATATTATCAACATCATCTTTATTTTTATTATCATCATCTAGTTCTTCTTCTTGGTTATCCAATACAACAGATATAGGGTGATTCAAAATTAGATGTAGAATCTGTTCATTCTGTGCATCAAACGCTTCAGATAAAATACTTTTATTAAATTCATTTTTTTTTAATAAATTAATTTTATTCCTTTCTTTATAATGAATAAGTTGTTCTTCCTTAATATTTTGTAATATTTCATTACATGTAATTATATTATTATTTATATTTTGATTGTTTATATTTTTCTCATCTATTTTGTCATACAAGTTATATATATCGATTGTATTGATTTTCTTTTTTATATTTTGTGATAACCTATAATTAGGATTTATAAAATTATTATCAATAACATTTCTAATATTTTCAAATACTTCATTTTTTTTCTTTTCTAAATTATTATATTTAATTTTATTTAAATAATAATCAAAGAATAAAACTTCTCTAGTAGATTCTATATGTTTGTTTTGTATGGACCACATCAAAGGACTGTTACCACTTTTATTGTATTGATTATAATCTATATTACATTCATAAAGTAAGAATAAAATCATATCTATATTATTATTTGCACAAGCAAAATGTAATAATGTATTATCATTCTCATCTTTAATATTATTTAAATTAATTATTCTAGAATCTTCTTCTAAAATTTTTTTTACTTCTTCTATATCGTTTGTTCTAATATAATATATTAAATCTTCAATTAATTCTTCTATATCCTCACATATCTTCATTTCTTGTAGCCCAGAATTATTATCATTATTCATTTTGAAGCTACAAACAGTTATCAAAAAAAAAAAAATTATTATATAAAAAAAATATATACCTATAAAATATATATTATATATATTATATATATATTTATTTGAGTTTTTTTAAAAGTTAAAATTTTATAACAAATTAATTTATTCTCTTCAAACATTAAGTTGTATAAAACCTTACATGCTCAAATAAATGTAAATTAAAAATATTATAAATAAATAAATATATAATATATATATATATTATATATATATAATAAATTTAATATATATATAAATATAACCGTTGTATTACATACATAAATATATTTATATGTATATAAAATATATATGGTACTACCTATATATTATATAATACATATATTTTTTTATGAATGCATACAAGACGATGAATTGGAAAAGCTCCAAAAAAAAAAAAAAAATAAAAATAAAATAAAATAAAAAATAAATAAATAAATTAATATATATTTTAAAATAATATTATATATATATGCAATATTTATGTTTTAAAAAAAAAATTAGTTTTTTCTTTTTTTTTTTTTTTTTTTTTTTTTTTTTTTTTTTTTTTTTTTTTTTTTTTTTTTTGTGAAATTATATATTTTCATATATATAAATACATATTTTATATATACATATATTAAAAGAAATACAATATATATATTACATTTTTATATATATGTGTAAAATTGGCATATTTTTTAAACAATATTATATTTGAATATTTATTTTAATAATTGTATGCCTTATCATATGACTTATTATATCATATAAATATAAATATAAATATATATATATATATATATATATATATATATATATATATATATATTTATATGTTTCATTTTATTTTTTTGATAATGAAAGAAGGATGGAGTTTATCGGACCTTTTAAATTACAAAAGAATAATAAGATGTGAAGATAGTCATGATAAGAATAATAAAAAGGAGGATTCAACATATGGAGATAAGAAAAGTAGTGAGTTATATGAAGAGAGTAGTATAAATAATAACGACTCTTTAATTGATATGATTAAGAAGATACCTATTAATCCATTTATTGATAAAAATGAAAATATGAATAAATATAAATATAGTGTTGAGAAAAAAAATATTGAAAGATATACTGGTGTGAATATATATGATGAAGTAGATGAAAAGGATGCAAAAAAAAACAAACCTGTTGAATATCCTTTTCCAATTAATAATAATATAATATTTAAAAAAGAAAAAAATAATAATCAAACAACATCTTCTAATAATAAAATTAATACAAATTATAGTAATATATCAAGTGATTTATATCCTGAAGAAGGTTATAAAACACCTAATAAGACAAAACATTTTTATGCTGACTGGGAAAGATTATTAGCATATAATTATGGTTTATATACTTTTAAAAATGCAAATAATAATAATACAATTATTAATAGAGATATGCACTCATTAAATACAGAAAATGATATAAGAAATAAATTAAATTTATATATAGATAGAATAAATATAGATAATCCAAATGATACATGTAAATATCTAGGAATAGAAGAATATAAATGTTTATTAACACATTCTTTTCATATGAATCAAAATATTAGTAATCAAAAATGTGTCAAATGGTTTAATGAATATCTACAATGTAAATGGGATGAACACAAATTAAATTTTGGATATAACTACATTCAAAATAGAAGACATAAAAAATCAAAGGCATATATTGCAGCCCCGGATTATCAATACGCATAAAAAAAAATAAAAATATTATATATATAAATATTTTTTATATGTATATATTTATATATGTATATATCATAGCTAAGACAAAATATATATCAACCTACACAAATGTGTTTATATATTTTTTTGTTTCTATTATTTTTTTTTTTTTTTTCATATACCAAAAAGGTGAACAAATTAAATCAAATTAAAAATATATATATATATATATATATATATATTTTCAATAATTTTTATGTATGTTATCATTTGCTAATACACTTTAAAACATTAAGCAATAAAAAAAAAAAAAAAAAAAAAAAAAAAAAAAAAAAAGAACCATCTTTCAATATATATAGCGATATATATGTATATTATATCATTATAGTTTATTAAAATTATG
The DNA here is from genome assembly GCF_900097015.1 of Plasmodium sp. gorilla clade G2. Classification (NCBI taxonomy): domain Eukaryota; phylum Apicomplexa; class Aconoidasida; order Haemosporida; family Plasmodiidae; genus Plasmodium; species Plasmodium adleri (nom. inval.). The sequence continues at coordinate 1,586,743 of NC_041703.1, forward strand.
AGCTATATAAAAGCTTTTCATCAATTCCGTTGTAAATATAAAATATAAGTTTTCAGTATTTTATTAGAACATGTAATCAAAAAAAAGGAAAATTATAAAAAAATTATTATATTATTATTATGTTATATATATATGTAATATATATGTATATGCATACATATGCATGAATAAGAGAAAAAAAAAAATTTTTTTTTAAATTTTTCCACCTATATTTTTTTTACAACATATTTTGGACATTGAATCAAGAGGAAATTTTTATATTATACATGCATAATTAAACATAAATAAAAAAAAAAAAAAAAAAAAAAAAAAAAAAAAACATGTATATAATATATATATATATATATTTATTCATTTTATATTTTATTATTTTTTTAACGTGTCCATTTGAATATGTCTATTAATTCAAAACGAGAGGACAACATATATACTGATATATAAATTTTTATTTTATAAATGTTATTTAAAAAAATATATACAAATATATATGTATAATATAATTAATAAATTAATTCATATTTATTATATATATATATATATATATATATATATATATATATATAATTTTATATACATATTGTTAATTTTAACTGTATCATATATAAGTTCTCTCATTCATTTTATACTCCATAATATATACATATATATATATTTATTTATTTATGTTTATGTGTCTATATGTTTATTATTTTTTTTTTCTATGAAGATGGAGAACCAGAATAATGCTAACGAAATTATTGATAAGAACAAAATAGAAAGTGATAATAAATATATTTATACAAAATTTCCTATGTTTGATATGCATAAGAAAATAAAATATTATAACAAGAAAATATCAGATATTAATTTAGAAAATATAAAATTAAAAAAGTGTAAGAAACATTTGGAAAGACATATATTAGAAGAAAATATAATATTTGAAAAAAATTTCGAGAATTATGAAAAAATAATTTCGAATGCCTTAGGATTAGGATATTCATGTATATACTTATGTAATATATTAAATAAGATTATAAATAAAGATAAAATATATGTTTTAAGATTATTATTAAGAAAAAGAGATGAATTTAAAAATAATATTATAAAATCTTATATTCATAAACATATGGAAAATAAAATTTATTTTAAAAAACTTTCAAATTTAATACAAAACGTGGCTATAAAAAATAAAAATTATGTAACCATATTCTTAGTGCGTCATATAAAAAATAAAATTAAAGAACATTTTATACATTTTTATAATGTTATTATATATAAATATAATAATTTAAATCAAAAATATAAAAATATTTCTATCTTAAAATCAAATAATCATTTTATTTCAAATAAATTATATTTACAAAATATACATATTCTTAATAAAATATTAGCATTATTCAAATTGTCTTATATTATCAAAAATCATTTTCGCCTGAACGTTCAGAATTTTTTTTTACACATATTAGATGAAAAACAAAAAAAAAAAAAAAAAAAAATATTTTCTGATTTTATGAATGAAAATAGTGATAATATAAATACAACAATAATAAGTATGCAATGTCGAACAAATAATATACAAGATGAAACTATAAATACATCAAACAATTATAATATAGATAAAGAAAATATAACAAATATTGAATATAATACAAATAAACAAAAATATTATATACAAAATAATCTTCTGATCAAAGATAATTCATCAAGTACAAGTAGTTGCATATTACATCCAAATGATTTTTATAATTATTTATATAATGAAGAATTAAAAAAAAATATATATAATGATATAAAAAATAATCACATCAATAAAAATACTAAAAATATATATCAAAAAGTAAAGCAAAAGGAAAAAATATATTATAAACAAAATAACATGCTACAAATTCAAAGTTATCTAGATCAAAAAATTATTAAAAAATATGTATATATTCATTCTTTAAAAAAAGAACTTGAGGAATTATTTTTACAAATACCAACTAATATATCTATATATTATAATCAAAAGGAATATATAAAAAATGTTCAAACAATATATCATGAACAAATTGAAAAAATCCAAAGGACTCTCAAAAATATAAAAAACAAACATTTCTTTTTTATTATTGGAATGGGTCCACCACAAAATTTACACTTAAAAGCATCTGATAATTCGCATTTAAGTTCTCATAAACATTTTAAATTTCTTAATAATATAAACAACACACCAGGAAATACTACAAATAAGTGTAGTAAGATATTATTTAGCATAAAAGGATAATAAAAAATAAAAAGGAAAGAATGAAAAAATAAAAAAATTAAAAAATAAAAAAATGAAAAAATAAAAAAATAAAAAAATAAAAAAATAAAAAAATAAAAAAATAAAAAAATAAAAAAATGTCCTTCACTATCTTTTCACATCATATTGTTATATATATATATATATATTTAATGGTAATGTTACAATCGGCATTTCAATTAAATAAAAGATTATCAATATGTATATATATGTATTTATTTTCAACCACTACACATTTGAAATAATATCATTTGCTTTGCCTACAACATGTATCATTATATTTCTAATTCGATGATTATATATATATAATACTTTTTTTTTTTTTTTTTAATTTATTTTATTTTATTTTTTTATGTAAAATATGATAAACTTACTGTTATTAGTTTTTATTAAGCAGTCATTTTAAAAATTATTCATTTTTTATTAACTCAAAAAAATAACAAAGCAATGTAGAATAAAATGAATAAATAAATAAATAAATATATATATATATATTTTTTTTTTGAGCAAAAGAAAAAATAACTCATTTATTTTATATTCATACAGTTATATACCTCTATCATGTGTGTATACACACATACATATAATATATATATATATATATATATATATATAATAACTATTCACATAATATTTCATAGTAATTACTTTTGTGCTCTTATATTTTCAAAGGGTTAAAAAAAAAAATATATATAATATATATAACATATATATATATAAATGCTTATTTTATTTTATATTTTTTATATTTTTTATATTTTCTGTTTTCCACTTATAATCCTTTCAGAAAGAAAGTCAAAAATAAATTATCAGAATAATCGTTGGTTCGCATCCAGTGACGATAAAATCATAATGAATAATTTTTTTATAAAATTAAATAAAATTAAGAACTTTTCAAATTGTAATACTCTTTGGAAAATTAAAAAGTGTGAATATTTTTTCTTATCTCATAAAAATGTGAAAAATAATTGGAATAAAATTTCTGTTGGTAGTATAACAAGTAGTAGTAATAATGATAAAATAACAGATGATGTATTAGATGGAATTTCTTATAGTATCAGAGATAATACACATATATTCAAAGATGAGACAAAAGATATTCCAATTGTATTATTGCATGGATGTTATGGAAGTCGAAAAAATTTTATATTTTTTAGTAAACTATTAAAATCAAATAAAGTGATAACAATGGATTTAAGAAATCATGGAGATTCTAAGCATACTGAAAATATGCTATTTGATGAAATTGAAAATGATATAAAGAATGTTTTACAAAAATTACATATAAAAAAATGTTGTTTAATTGGATTTAGTTTAGGAGGAAAAGCATCAATGTATTGTGCTTTAAAAAATAGTTCCCTTTTTTCACATTTAATTATTATGGATATATTACCATTTAATTATAATAGTAATAAAGTTCATATAAAGTTACCTTTTAATATATCTCAAGTTACTAGCATATTATATCATATAAAACATGAAAAGAAACCAAGAAATAAATTGGAATTCTTACAATATTTAAAATGTGAATTACCAGATATTTCAAATTCATTTGCACAATTTCTATGTATGTCACTTAAAGAAAATAATGATAAAAATCAATTAACATGGAAAATTAATATTGAAGCAATTTATAAAGATTTACCCTTTATAATGAATTTCCCATTAAATCCAGAAGAATATAAATATCATAATCCATGTAGTTTTATTATAGCCAAAAAATCAGATTTAGTTTGTTCTATTCCAAATTTTGATAAAATTATAAAAGACTACTTTCCTTCAGCTAGCCAAATCATTTTAGACAATTCAACTCATACGGTTTATATAGATGAAGCCCAACAATGTGCTAATATAATTAATGAAATGTTAAATAAATAAATATAAAAATATATATATATATATATATATATATATATATATATATATATATGTATTGTTATTCCTTAATAATAAAGATTTATATATATATTTACACATGGGTAAATATTTCAAATGTTCATAAAAATTGTAAAATTTATGAAATCGTATGAACGGTTCATATTTTTTTTTTTTTTTTTTTTTTTTTTTTTTTTTTTAAAAAAAAGCTGTTTTTGGTAATACAAAATTTTAGTTATTAAATATGTGGATAACTTTTGGTAGAAGTTAATATATTATAGTGGTATTTGGTTTGATTAACAGAATTTTTGCAAATTATTAATATTTTAATAAATTGTATTCACAATTTATATAAATAATTATCATATATATATATATATTTATTTATATCTTAAAAGTTATAATTTACTCATAAAAGAAATGAAATTCTTTCTATTTTAAATTTCAACAAAATATTTTTTTTTTTGCGAATGTACAATCATTATATCTATAATTATTTTGCTTTTATATCGTTACTATATTGTCTCAAAGAAACTAATAAATAACATTTTTTTAGAAGAGCTCAATTTTTATGAGCTTATTTTCTTTTAAGTTTATATTTTTTTTTACAAAATAAATATAAGAGAAATAATATTATAAATACCAATTTAAATGAACCATGTTATGATAATAATAAAAAATTGCCAAAAAAAAAAAAAAAAAAACAAAAGTGGAATTATATAAAAAATAAAAATAATTATAAATATAAAAATGAGAAAATATTAAAATGAATTCATGAATATGTAAAATATTTAAATATATATAAAATATATATATATATATATATGTATGTATGTATAACCAATTTGTAGACATTCATCGAAATTATAAATAGATAAAATTGTGGAACAAACAATTACTATAAATAAATAATATAAAAATGAAAAAAAAAAGAAATGAAAAGAAAAAATATTAAAATTTTATCTAATATTTTTAAATAAACATATATATGATTAATTATATTTTTAATTACATTTGAATTATATATGAATTAATATTTTAATTATAATAGTACTATAATGTTATTATAATTATATGTATATTTCCACTGAAAGTACGTATATATATATATATATATATATATGGAACAAAATTTGGAGTAATACTTTTAAATAAATACGTCTTTACACACATATATTTTTTACTTCCCTTTAAGAAAATATGATTTGTGTTCAGGAATATTATTTTACTTATAAGATTTATTTTATATAATTATTTCTTATATATATATATCTTTATATATACATCATTTTTATATTATAAATTATTAAGGGGTATGTTATTATTAACTGGCATAATAGGAGTGTGATAAGGCATATGATTATCATTAATAATATTTGGGTTATTGATATTTACATTGTTGATGTCATTTACATTATTCATATTTATATTGTTCATGTTTAAATTATTTCTGTTCATATTGTTAATATGGAGGTTGTTCATATTCATTCCGTTCAAGAGAGGATTATTTAAAGAGGAGCCATTCATATTTGTGTTATTAATATTGTTTACATGATTTATATGATTTACATTATTTACATGATTTATATGATTTACATTATTTACATTATTTACATGATTTATATTATTCATATTATTCATATTATTCACACTATTCACATTATTCACACTATTCATATTATTCACATTGTTGTTATTCCCATTTGTATTATCTACTTCTGTCTTGTTATTTTTATTTTTTCTACTATTTTTTCCAAAAATTGTTTGTCCTTTAACCTTTGACAATCTAACTTTAATAGCCCAGAATTTCGATTTATAGAACCCATGAGTTTTTGCTGAGAAAGATTTATAATAACGTTTCCCGTTGTCATACCATGATGCTATCCAACTTCTCTTATCCCAATATACTCCAGCTACATCACATTTTAAATCCTCTGGATTATCTAAATTGGGTCCTTCTTTGTCTGATAATTCTAAGAGATATTCAAATTCACTTTCGTTTTTGATAATTTTATTATTACTTCTATTTACTGTGGAATTTTTTTTGGGTGTTTTTTTTTCTATATTTTTTGGTGTATTTATTTTTCTATTTCCTTTTCTTCCTTTTTTAGTAGTACTGGTATTTTCATCATTATAATTAATTACATTATTGTTGAGTGAAAAGGTATTGATTTGATTGTTTGAACATAAAATATTATTATTGTTATGATTAGTTGGAATAATATTGACATGTTCTGAACAATTCATGTTATTTTCATCATTGTATAAAGAACAATTATTAAATCCATTTTGATGAAAAAATAAATCATTAGAATATTTTCCATTATTTATTAAATTATTTGACATGTTTGACATATTTGATATGTTTGATATGTTTGATATGTTTGACATATTTGTTATATTTGATATGTTATTTTCATTATTATACATTTTCAATAGTTCCATTTCCTCTTTAGTAATTTTTCCAGTTTTCATATTTTTTTCTGATGTTTTTCTTCTTGTCCTTTTTGTCTTTTCATAATTTATATTATTATTACCCATCACATTCATATTTTCTATATTATATAAATCATTAGGTATTACATAATCATGAACAGCATTTGTATTCATCATTTTATTATTTTTATTACAGCCTATAAAATTATTACAAATATTTGGATCCATCATATTAGGAGTGTAATTATCAGCTTGTGAATAATCTTCTATTGGTGATATATTATTTATTTGTGATATATTATTTATTTGTGATATATTATTCATTTGTGATATATTATTCATTTGAGATATATTATCCATTGGAGATATATTATCCATTTGAGACATATTATCCATTGGAGTATAATGATCATTTGAAACATAAGCATCATTTGAAGCATAATTTTTCCTATCATCATTTGTTACATTTAATTGTTTATTTATACCATTTTTTGTATACATTGACATATTATTATCATCCATATTATATTTTTTTATTCTCTTTATTTTGAGTTCATTATTTTTATTCATTATATTTGGAGACATATAATTAGATTTCATATAATTACTATCAATACAATCTGCATTATTATTTCCTCCATAATTCGCACTCATCATAACAGATTTATCTGCTTCATCATTATTATGTAGATTTAATTTCATATCTTCATATTTATAAAATGCTGATTTTAATGTATGCATATTAATTTTTCCTTCTCTTTCCCATATATTCATTGAATGAGGAAATGTACCACTCATCCTACAACATAAATCATCTAATTTTACACATACAGTGTAAATAGTATCAAACCATTGTAAATATTTGTCATTATTAATATTTATAATTTCTCTACCCTTCACGTTATTTCTTATATAATTTTTTTTTTCTCCAATTTGTGAATACGTACAATCCATATCTCCATTGAAATCATTCATTTTAATGTAGTTGTTCATATTATCTCCATTCATGAGATTGGAGTTGTATCCATCTTTAACTGGATTAGAATTATTCATGTGATATATATTGTTCATGTGGTTTAATTGGTTTAATTGGTTTAATTGATTTAATTGATTTAATTGGTTTAATTGATTTAATTGGTTTAATTGATTTAATTGGTTTAATTGATTAATTTGTTTCATTTGATCAATTTGTTTCATTTTACTCATATTTCCACTTTTTCTTGTTTGTCTCGTTTTGCTTACACTTCCTATTGGACTCACATCATTTTCCAAATTTTTTGTAGGGGTCAATACCTTTTGTTCATTCATTTTATTTGCTGCTCTTTTATTTTTTTTTCCTTCCTTTCTTTCACTTTGCATTGCACTGACAATAGTATCTTCACTAACTTTTTTTTTTATAAAATTATTATTTGTATTGGGATCTAATAATTCATCATTAACATCAACAATTATAGTATCTTGGCTAATTTTTTTAACAATATTTTTCATATTATTATTATTATTATTATTATTATTATTGTTGCTGTTGTTTGTTTCCACTTCATTCATTACAACATCACTTATCATTGTATCATTACTTACCTTTTGTTCGATATATCCAGGATTCATATTCTTTGGTATATTATTTTCTTCAAACTTATTAAGTGTAAATGTATCATTTATTTCATTGGATGGATTTATTTTATCTTCTTCTTTGTCTTGCTTATTTTGTTTTGTGTCCATATTATAATCATTATGATCATTGTTATCATTCATATTATTCATATCATTGTTATGATTTATATTTTTATCGTTATATATTTTTTTTTTCTCATTTATGTCACTATCCATTTGATCTTCCTTATTTTCATCCTGCTGTTCATTATTTTGATTATTTATAAAATCATCATTATTAAGTTCATTGTTCAATATATTTTGTTCAATTCCAGAAGAAACCATAACTTCATTTGTTGCATTCACATTTACATCATTTTGAGACAAGGAAGTTAATTCATTTTTTATAAATAAACTAGAATGTTCAACATTTATATTGTCACCCTTATCATCATGATAATTTTCTTTGTCTACAAATTGTTCGTTTATCATATTAAAATCATTTTTATATATTTCTGTGTTTGTTATATTTTCTATATCATTATTATTTATATTATTGTATGTATATGTATCACTATCGCTACAAATTTGTTTGGGTTCATAATCTATAGTGTCATATATATTTTCATTATTCAATGTAGAATTGATATTACTATAATTATCTTTATTTATCATAATAGATGATTCGTTGTTCATATATTTCTCTTCTTCCTTGTCTATGGTATCATTAATAATATGGTTGTTTAAATTATCACCATTTTGTTTTTCTTCATCCTTTGATGAAACATGAGAGTTTATAAACATAGGATCATTTGATAACATATTATTATGAACAACATCTAATACGTTTGCATTATTTATAATATTATTATTATTATTAACATATGATTCATTCCACATTTCACTTTCTTCATTAACAACATTGATGTTGTCTATTTTTGTATCAACAACATTTTGATCAGTTTCTTTAAAATAATCACAATTATTTTTAATTGTATTATCTTCATAATTAACATTTTCTTGTGTGACCACATTATTTTTTTCCTTTTCTTCTTCACTAATATATTTAATTTCATAACCAGAACTATATTTAATATTATCATTATTATTGTTATTATTATTTGTACTGTTTATAATATTTGTATTATCACAATTAATAGATATATCCAGTTCAATTTCTTTTTCTGAATTTTTATCATTCTCTGAATTATATTTCAATGATTCATTTTTTTTTGCTTCATCACATACGTTCATATTATCCTGTTCATAATTTGAGATATCCAAACAATCTCTCATTACATCATCATTTATATTATCCATTTGAATATTTTCATTACTATTATGAAAATTAATTATATTCTCTTTTATTAATCCATCATTCGAATCATTTATTTGGTTCTCATGTTGATCATTCATTTTATATTCTGTTATATTATTTAATATTTTATTATCCTCTTCATTATTCATTTTATTCTCTAAAAAAATTTCATTCATATTGTGTATATGATTATTGCTATTTATATTTTCATTATCATTAGGTGTTATATAATATTTGTTAGTATCATTACACATTTTATCACTTTCATAGTGAGAATCATTACATACATTATTATTTTTAATTATAACATCATCATTTTTAATATTAATATGGTCTTTTGTAGATTCATTCAGATTTATATTTTGATTAGCATTGAGGTATTCATTCATTTTTTCATATCCACTTTGATTATCATTGTCTCCTTTAATATTTTCGAAAGAATTAAATGGATTACTCATTTGACTAAATTATATTTTTAACTATGGATTGTTCTTATATATATATATATATATATATATATATATGTATTTATGTATTTATTTATATTTATATTTATTTATATTTTTGCACTGAATATAATCTTACAATCATTATATGTATTATAACAATCAAAGAACTATTCGCAATTTCATTCAGTGTTGATTTTTTTGCCTTCTTCAATTATTTTTTGTTGTCTATTGTTTGTTTTCTCCTTATTATGATTAATAATATTATGCATCCCTTATAGCTAGCTAATTTTTATAGCATAACAATAAAAAAAAAAAAAAAAAAAATTAAAAATATAAAACAATATATATATATATATATGTATGTATTTTTTTTTATTTGTTTTATCTTTTTAATATTGGCTGTTTTTTTTTTTTTTTTTTTTTTCTATATATATATATGTATATTATAAAATAGATTTATGATTAATCATTTAAAATAAAAACGCACTTTACTTTTTATTTGTTTTTCAAATATAATAATAATATTTTTATATTATATTTCTTGTTGTATTATTTAACATATGTATATTTAAATAAGTGCAAAATTATGTAGGACACAAGAATAAATTCAACTAAACTTTGAAAGGATTAACAAAAAAAATAAAATAAAAAAAATAATAAAATGATAAAATAATAAAAAAAACGGAGGTACTATAATATTTATTAAAAAAAAAAAAAAAAAAAAAAAAAAAAAAAGATACACGCGTATAAAATAAAATATACATATATAGGCTCATATATATATATATATATATATTAATTTTCCAGGTTAAAATGTCCTATTTTATTACATAAAGTTTAATGGAATATTAAAAAATGCAATTAATTATTTCAAGTTAAATATACATATATATATATATATATATATATGTGATTTCTTTTATATTAAATTTTTAATATAGATATATTATTTTTTAACATATCCCTACTTTTTCGTAAGGCAATTTTTTTCTATACACACATATATATATATTTGATGTAAATAAAATAAATACATATAATTATTTTAATTATTATTTACATTCTTAACTAAAAAAAAAAAAAAAAAATGATCTTATACAAAAAAAGAATATATTATTACAATTATATATATATTAATATATATTGATTTAATATAAATATGGGGATATATAACAAAGAAACATATACTTAATTATATATATATATATATATAATATATTCAAATTACACCATATAAAATAAATCTTTAAGAACATTACTTGTTTAATAAAAAGGAAAAGCAAAAAAAGTATGTTCCAAAAAATTATGTATATATATATATATATATTTAAATATAAATAAAAAGACTTGAACTTATTAACACAAAAAATATCAAAAATGAAAAAAAAAAAGAAAAAAAAAAGAACAAAACAAAACACAACATATATATATATAATATTAATAGACTTTTACATATGTTAATAATGAATTTATCTTTACATACATAATTTTTATACTAATATATAATATTATAATATATAATGACAATGTTTTAGCTTTATATATAGATATGTATACCCATATATATATATATATATATTAATAATAAATAGAGGGTGAAAACAAAAAAAAAAAAATTGGTTCTTATGTAATTTTCTAAATATATTTAAATGTGTACTTCATATTAACTTGAATTTTTTTTTTTTTTTTTTTTAATCCAAGTTTTTTGTTTTATTTTTTAAATATTAATATAATATATATATATATAATATATATATATTTTTTACAATTGACAAAAAAACAAAAAATTGTGTAGATGTTTTAATTTTTGTTACTATTAAAATAATATTAAAGAATTATTGCATGAACAACATATAATTATAATTACATATATATATTTTTTAAAATATACACTATAATGTAACAAAAATTTTCATATTATATAATCCTTATAATTTTTTTTATGTTTACAAATTGTATAATAAGGAAAAAGAGTCATAGAAAGTGTACTTCATGTAGCAAGAAAAAAAAAAAAAAAAAAAAAACAGAAAAAATATATTACGTTTATTTAAAAAAAAAAAATGAAAAGTAGAAAGTGTTAAAGAAAAAAAAATTTCTTTTAAATAAAAGTAAATAAGGGGAAATTATAAAAATTAATATAATATTATTAAAAATATTAAAAAATATATATAAAACAAATATTATACATATATGTATATTATAGGTTGTGTAATTTTATTATTAAAGAAAGTTGTAACACCAATATGAAATGAAAATGTAAAAATAAAAATAGAGCGAAATAGGGGAAAAAAAAAAAAAAAAAAAGGGCAAAAAATTAAAATAAAAAAAATAGAAAGTTAATTCAAATTTTTAATTAATAAACTAAATTATAACTTGAAAAAAAAAATTACAAACGTACAAATTAATTTATAGAACTTTATAAGTTATAATTTTTTTTTTTTTTTTTTTTTTTTTTTTGAATTATTAACATTAATAGGTATAATATATATATATATATATATATATATATATAGATAAATATTTATAAGAATTTATATTGGTTTCCTTTTTATTTTATTTTTGTAAATATTTTTTCCAAAAAAAAGAAAAAATCATTTTTTTTCTTTTTTACTATAAAAATTATGTAATTATAAAATTAAATAAAAAGCAAAATTATATATATATAATAAATATTTATATTTATATTAATAAGGAAAAAATATATTTATTTAATGAAAATAAGATTAATATAGAACAAATCAGAACAAAAAAATTAGTCGTTATATTTAGTTGACATGTGTGTGAAAAAAAAGGCACATATTTAAGAACAAAGATAATTTTTAATGAGAACGTTACCATATTTATAATATAATATATATATATATATATATATATATATATATATTTATATATTTATATATTTATATTATTCTCCTTATATTAAAATGTAAAAAAAAAATTATTTTTATTTTTTTTATTTTAAAGTATAATTATATAAAAGAGAAAATAAAATTAATTTATTATTTAATGGTTTATATAGAATATACCAAACATGTGTGTATATATATATATATATTTAATACATATTTGTTAAGAGTGTTTTTTTTTTTTTTTTCTTTTTCCTCTTCTGTTTTAGTATATTATAGAAATTTCAAATATTTACATTTCCTCTATATATATATATAGAGAGAGAGAGAAGTTCTAAAAATTGACACATGTTATATATATGTATGTATTATTTAGAAATATAATTGTTAATTATTAATTAATATTATATATTAAATAAATTACTGAGAAAATGCAAAAAATTAGAAAATACTGTTCTGTGCCTTTGATTAAAAAAATATATATTTCGTTCAAGGACAAATATAAATATAAATATAAATAAATAAATATATATATATATATATATATTTATATTTATATATATTGTTGTTACAATAAATATAAATAAAAATAGATATATATGGAAGAATAAATTATTATTAATTAAATAATATATTTATATAAATTTCAATATAATTATTCTGAGAATATTTTTCGTCCTTTTTTTTTTTTTTTTTTTGTGAACTAGCTATTTATTTTCTTTTTTTATGAAAAATATTATGAACACCTGACTTGTTCATGTGTGTAAAATATTATGATTAATGATATTTTTTTAAAGAAAATAACAAAAATATATATATATATATATATATATATATAATATTTATTTAATATATTGAGTAACAAGGTAAATTTATCATATATATTAATTAACTACCTTAATTGTATCTTTAGAATAAAAAAAAAAAAAAATAATAAAATAACATAATAATATGCCTATATAATCAAATTAAGGTATATATATATATAAATTTTATAATATATAAAAAGATGTCAATATGTATTTCAAATTTGAGAATAATCTTATTATATTTAAAAAACATTTAATAAGCTAATATCTTAAAATATATAGTGAAAAAAAAAAAAAAAGAAAAGAAAAATGAACTACACCAAAAGATAAATAATTTCACTGATCCATACTGAAAATATATATATATATATATATATATATATATTTTTATTTATTTATTTTATAAAAAAATACATAATATCTATAAGGAATTTAGAAAGAAATATTTATTGCTTTTAAATTACAATTCATTTTTACATTTACTATTTTATCTTATTTTTTAGAATTCATTTCAATTGTATTATATTTTCCACGTTTACAAAAAAAAAACAAAAGAAATGTATATATTAATATATAATATATATTTAGTTATATGTCTGATAATAATTTAAAACTTTTCGGAAAAAAAAAAAAATATATATATTGTGACTTGGAGTTTCCTTTATTTTTTTGTTTATCCCATATTATTCTATTATAGTATATAAATATTACACATATATATAATATATATATATATTATACATTTCTTTGTAATTTTATTAGAAAAAAAAAAAAATAAAAAAAATATTCTCATTTAATTTTGAGTGCATTTAAATATATATGTATTTAATTATATATCGTATACGTAAAAAAAAAAAAAAAAATATAAAAAAAGAAATATTTATTATTAATATATATTTTCTTTTTTTTATTTTTAATATTTCGTTTTAATCTTTTAATCCCATATTAAATTGTTAGATATCATTTTAAAGATATCATTTGTTTCATTTTTATATAAATAATATTAATATAAAAAAGAAATATTATTTATTAATAAAATATTATATATATATATATATATAATAATAATGTATATATTAGAAAAAGATTAAAAAGGGACATTCTTATATTTTCTTTTATTTATATATTTATTTATTTTACAACCATGAGAATATATATTTTTTCTTTCGTTTTGTTATATTTTTTATTTGTGAATAATGTTAATTGTCTATTAAAAAGAGTGTTAAATCGCTTTTATTGTAACAATGAAAATTGTTATGATATTTTAGGTAATCAAAGAGGAAAATGAAATGATATATATATATATATATATATATATATATATATATATATATATTTATTTATTTATTGTGTGTAATTCTTTTTTTTTTTTTTTTTTTTATTTTAGGCGTTAACGAAAAAGCTAGCTTAGATGAAATAAAATTTTCGTATTACAGACTTTTGAAGAATGCTCAAAAGAATTATGATAAAGAAAAGAAGAAAAGAATAGTAAAAGCGTTCAACATATTAATAAATAAGAGTACAAGAAAATATTATGATTATTATTTAAA
Source organism: Plasmodium sp. gorilla clade G2 (assembly GCF_900097015.1). Classification (NCBI taxonomy): domain Eukaryota; phylum Apicomplexa; class Aconoidasida; order Haemosporida; family Plasmodiidae; genus Plasmodium; species Plasmodium adleri (nom. inval.). Next base: position 1,601,876 of record NC_041703.1, read on the forward strand.
ACATCCCAATAGTATTTTGAATTTAATATATTTGAATATATATATATTTTGTAAATTATTTAAAATAATTTCGATATTATTATTGATTGGATTGTTATTATGTGTATTTCAGTATATACATAATAAATATGAATTAAAAAGAGTAATTCAGAAATCATCTAAAAATAAGGCATTTAAAAAGGAGGTTCAGAATAGGTTGTCTAGTCGTCATCCTGGATTTATGAATTATGATATAAAGATGAAAAAGAAAATAGAAGAACAAATTGAAGAAGAGGTAGTACAAGAAATTGTTATGATTAATAATCAGAAAACTAAGAAATTATTACTAGCTGATTTAATAATAGTAAAACTTTTATTTTTACCTAAACAATTATGGTTTTATATTATGTGGAATATAAAATGGATTATTAAATATAATATATTAAATGAAGATTATGATGAAAATGATAAAATATATATTACCAGAAAATATATGAACATATCAACCGATAGATGGAATACACTAAATCCAGAAGACAAAAAAAATTATTTAAAAAAAGAATTGTGGATGAAAAAAAACCAGGAAGAATTCCTTGAAGAAATAAAGGAAAAGGAGAGATTGAATAAAATATCTAGTGCTAAATATAAAAAACAAATAAGAATGAAGAAAAGAGGTTTAAGTTTTAATTATAATGATTAGACATATGAAGAATATACATGCAGTGGTCATAGGTACAATAGGAACATTGCTCATTAATATAAAATATATATATATATAAATAAATATATGTATATATTAATATATGATGGATATTATTTTATTTTGCGATACATTTTACATGTTCATCTTTTATATTTACACAATATATATATATTATATTTTATTTATTTTTTTTTTTTTTGTGAAATATATTTATCTTATCAAAAATATAATTTATTTTTTTAAAGACAAAATGGGAAGTTTTCATTGCAACTTGGAAATATATATATATAAAGTATATATATATATATATATATTTTTACAAATGATTTTAAAGAATAATTACAAATAATGATAAAAGGTTTATTTAAAAAAAAAAAAAAAAAAAAAATCTATTAAATTATATGCAAATGTAATGATAAATTATATTAATTAATTATATATATATATATATATTCATTTGTATCATTAATTATACCTTGGTTTAAAGGTAAAAAAATGTGAGACAATAAATAACATTGTCAAATGTAGCAAGTTAAAATATGTAATTTTTATGGATACTGAAAAAAAAAAAAAAAAAAAAAAAAAAAAAAAAAAAAGTCAAAATAGTAATTTATATATAATTTATATATAATTTATATATTGTGCGATATATAACAAAATATAGTCATAACAAAGCTATTTCTTATTTTTTACATTTTTATTTTTTTTATTTTTTTATTTTTTATTTTTTATTTTTTAGGGGCATAGTTGCTCGTCTAGGGCTTCTTTTACATTTATTACTTTTTGTCTTAAGATGAATAAAGCTTTTTTAAAAATATCTGCAGCTGAGAAACATCCAGTGGATTCAATTGTAAATATGAAATGATTTTTTTCTTTTTGGAATGATATTTTTTTAGGATATTTTTCAATACATACTCTGCAAGTTGAACAACTGAGAGGATTTTTAACAATAATTTGTTGACTATCTTCAATATCGAAAACTTTTTGTGGACATATATTTACTAGATCTTGTTTTTCTTGAATGGTTAGTTGTTCATTTGTATTAAATGAAAAATGTGGATACATTTTATAGACAGCTGTACAAACAGGTGACCATTTTGCATGTGTTTTACCAATTCCTTTTTGTAAGAAACAGATTAATTCAATTTCTTGACCACTACTAATTTTAGTAATTAATATATTATCATCAACAACTTTAGGTGGTTTTTTTTCAAATTTTATTCTTTGTTGTTCATTTATAGGACACCATTTTAAATCTTTTGAATAAATAGATTGATAATTATCATTACCTATTCTTTTATTACTATATTTTACATGTAATTTAAAACAAAAACAATTTAAATGATTATATTTTTCATTCTCTTCTTTATAATTAATTAAATCTGCATCAAATTTAAAAGGTATTAATCCTAAACGATGACATAATATCTCATCAGCTATTATTCCAGTATTCTGATACATATTTACTTTCTCTATAGCAATCGTAGGTACTTCAGATAACATAATTCTTCTTAAAGCATTAGCAATAGAAACATTCAAATTCTTTATTTCTATTATTAATATATTTTCTTCATTCTTTATTACATGCATTTCTAAATTCTCTTCAAATCGTTTTATATCAAAATAATCTTCTTTATCTGATAAATAATAACTACCATAAAAATTTGTAGTAGTTGCATTCCTTGGACCTTCTTCTCCAAGTTTTATAAAATTGTCTCGATATTTTATATCTTCCATATCTTCACAAAATATTATTCATTATGCATATTAATATAAAAGACCTCACACATATATAAATCAAAATAAATAAAAGGTATTATATATATAAATATATTATATATATAAAGGTATTATATATATAAATGTATTATATATATATATATATATATATATTATATATGTGCAATTTTTAATTATCTATATAAGAGACTGCGTAATATTAAATTAATATATATATATTTATATTTAATATTATTCCATGTTTTAAACAATTTTGTTTATATCTAAACATATTTCATTTTTTTATTTTATTTTTTTTTTTTGAATTATAATATATTTTATTAATGATGGCTTATGAAAAGATCCATTTTTCAAGCCACCAAAACATCAAAAGGAAAAATCGAAAAAACAAAAAAATAAAGAAAAATAATTATATATAAATAATTAATAATAAATATATTTTTTTAATTATTGATTCTACATAAATGTATTTTATAAAATGGCATTATATATATAAAAATATTTATATATATAATATTTCTTATAAATTATTAATTATTTATATGTCGTTATTATATTTATCAAAATAAATAAAATTTTTAAAAATATATGAATACATATAAAAGTAAAAAAAGGTATACCATGAAATTTTTTTTTTTTTTTTCCTTTTTTTTTATATAATTTTTTTAAATAAAATGGATTGAACACCTTTTACATTGTATTGTTACATATATATTATATATATAATATTATTATTTACAATTATAGAATATTTGTTATTTTTTCCATTTGACAGTATTGAAAAAAAATGAAATATATATTATATATTATTATATAAATATTTCATTATATATATACATATATATATATATATAATATTATAGCCTTATTACCAATATACAAATAAATATTAATTATATATAACATAAATATTTTTATTATATTAATATTATGTTATTATATACGCAATATATATACTTACTATATATACTATATTTTTTATTAAAATAAAATTTCTTTTTATTTGTTTTTTTTTATATATTTTTATTCTTTTTACTTTCTTCTTTTTTTTTTTTTTTGTATGGATAATTTTATAATATATATATTATAATATTCTATGAATTCGGTTTATATAAAAGTATTTGAATATATCTATGATATTCTTAATATAATAATATATATTAAGCTTTATTCAATTTATATGTTTTCATATTATATGTAAAATAAAAAAATATATCCTTATATATACATATAATATATATATTATTATATGTTTATTATATTTTTATTGTGACCCTTACTTTTTTAAGAAATGTAATTATTTATTTTACATATTTATTATAATATATATAATTATATATTTACCTTGTTTTCATAAAATATTATATTAGTAAAAAAAAAAAAAAAAAAAAAAAAAAAAAGAGTGTTTATATATTTACATTTATATATTTATTATTCCTATTCATATTTTCATAAATACATATTATTAATATCTTTATATTCTGAATATCAATACATATATATAATATATATGTGTTATTTATTATGATATATTTGCCTTACATAAATATTATTTTATAATGCAAAAAAAATAAATATACATATTATCAATTTTATTTTTTCAATATTTTAGAAAAAAACAATACATACATATATATATATATATATATAACAAAGAAGAAATGATAATTAATTTATAATATAGCTTTATCATTTTTTGTAACAATTTATAGAATATACTCCTTTTTTTTTTTTTTTTTTTATTTCTTTATTTAAATTAATAAGTTTGTTATAATTTTAATTGACACATTTTTTATTATCTCAAAAAATAAAATAAAAAATATATATGTATATATATATAAACATTTAATTATTAATTAAGTCTCCATATTATTTATTTTGATTTTTTCAATATAAATGTGTCCCCACATATAAAAAAAAAAAAAAAAAAAAAAAAAAAAAAACTGTGCCATTTTGTAATCTTACATAAATATAATATATATGTATAAGGACATATTAAAGAGATATTTAGAATATATACATTTTCAAAGAATTCAAATTTTTATTTATTTATAAATACATTTTTTAAAATATATATTTCTATTCATTTAAAAAATGCCAAAGAATAAAGGTAATAAGACGAAGAAAGACATTACATGAATATATTTTTTTTATTTCAACAGTTTTATTCTGGAAAATTTGTACATATGTTTGTATATATATATATATATATATATATATATGTTTTTATATATTCTATAAGATTATTTAGTATTATCATACATTTCAAAATAAACAATTATTTATTAAATGTATATACTCATATATTTTATATATATATATATATTTTTTTTTTTTTGAAATATATATTTAAATTATTCATTTTAGGAAAGGGAGGTAAAAACAGAAGGAGAGGAAAGAATGACAACGAAGGAGAAAAAAGAGAATTATTATACAAGGAAGAAGATCAAGGTTATATATAAATTTATATTATATAATAATTGATATTTATATAAATAAAGAAAATACATATATATATATATATATATATATATATATGTATGTATTTATAATTGTGTGTATTATCGTGTCTTAGTTAAAAAAAAAAAAAAAAAAAAAAAAAAAAAAAAAAAAAAAAAAAAAAAAACAGCCAAAATAAAACATGTACACCACTTTAAATTCTGACTTGTTCATAATTTTTTTTTTTTTTTTTTTTTTTCTTTAGAATATGCTCAAGTTTTAAGAATGTTGGGTAATGGTAGATTAGAGGCTCATTGTTTTGATGGTGTCAAAAGATTGTGTCATATTAGGTATGTAAAACAAAAAACAAAATAGATAAAAGGATGTGTTTTATAAAATATAAATATAATATAAATATAATATATAATATATATAATATATATATATTTTTTTTATTTTAGGGGTAAAATGAGAAAAAGGGTATGGATTAATTCGGGTGATATTATTTTAGTGTCCTTAAGAGATTACCAAGACAGCAAAGCTGATGTTATAGCAAAGTAAGGAGGAAAAAATATACATATATATATATACAATTATATATGTGTATGTATTTATTTATGCATATATTTATCTACTTTTATTTTGTTTTACACATTATAGATATACTCCTGATGAAGCCAGAAGTTTGAAGGCTCATGGAGAATTACCAGAAACAGCGAAAATAAATGAAACAGATATTTTTGATGACGATGGACAAAATGGAGTGGAATTTTTAGATGATGAATCTGATGAAGAAGCTCAAGAAGAGATGAACAACGCAAGAAGACTTGATATAGAAGATGTAAGTTATAAATATATTATATATATAATATATTATTTTATATGATTTTTATAATATCACTTTTTTTATTTTTTATTATTTTTATTTTTTTTTTCCAGATATAAAACAAGAAAATATATAGAAACATATGTGTCACTTATTTGTTATCATTAATTGTTGGAGTTATCCTTTAAAAAAAAAGAAAAAAATAATAATTTTATTTCATTAAAAAAAAAAACATTTTTTAATTTTTAACCATTATATATATATATATATATATATATGTGTATATTTTTTTTTTTTTTTTTTTTTTTTTTTTTTTTTTTCTTCTTTTTTTCCACTTTTGAAATTGTGTTTTATGTATAAAAAAATATATAAATATATTTTAAAAATATGATTATGAATTTATTTTCTTTTTTGTAATTTTTTTTTTCTTTTTTATTTAATATGTGTATACATTTAAATATTTCTATGTTATATTATACATATATTTATATATGTACATAATTATTCTTATATTTATATAAATTTTTATCAACACACATAAATACCCCAAGAAAAAAAAAAAAAAAAAAAAAAAAAAAGGAAAATAATAATAGAAAATAAATATTGTTTTTATAAAAAAAATAAAAAATTTGAAATTAAGAGTTTTTTTTTGTTTCACAAAAATATTTATAGGAAAATAAAAAAAAAAAAAATGTATAATATATATATATATTACAATACATATTTGTTTTAATGTTTGTTTTATTTTTTATGTTAAAATTTTGTAACTGTTAAAAGTATGTCGTTTTGGCTGTATTCGACATTGTTATAAGAGGCAAAAACTTGAAATTTTATGAATTCTAAAAAATGAAATATATACATATATAAATATATATATATATATATATATATATATATATATATGTACTTATTTATTTATTTCATTTCATTTCATTTTATTTACCTGATTTAATTTTTTGAAATAATGTCAGAGGTATTAAGGGTAAGGAGAAAAAATAATTTTCTGTCCTTTCATCGTAGTATGCCTTTCTATAAATACAACTCAAATGGGTATTATATAAAATAACATGAATAGTATGAAAATTACTTGAGAGGTGTAACATGTTAATATATATAGAATTATTATTATTTATAGAAACATAACTTGGACTAATATTTAATATATCTGGTTTAATGATAATAATAGGGAATGAAGATTTATAGAAGTGATAACCAAGTGAAAAATATATTTCACATATATTAAAATGATGATGAGTATTATTTAAAAATATGTTATCATTATGATTATATGTAGGTAATATAATATTTGTATAAATACTTTTTTTATTTTTATTCATTTTTCCTTTATTCACTTGAATATTATCTTTTTGTCCATGTCCTTTAAAATAGAAAAGTATAGAAATAAATTTTTTGTTTATATAAATAGGAACTTTATTTATAATTAATTTAATTTTAATTTTTTTTTTTAATGCACAGTTATTTGGTATGATATTTTTGATTATTCCTTTATATGATGACAACATAAGATATTTATTATAAAAATGTATGTATGTATTATTATTATTATATAAGGTTAAATATAATTTTTGATTTATCATATTATTATTTATTATATATGGAAATATATGTTTGGTTTTTATTTTTTTGAATTTCTTAGAATCAACATCAAACATTTGTTGTAAAGATAGTGGGTTGGATTTATCATTAAAAGGGGGATAATTAAAATGGAATAAAATCTGCATATTATTATTATAATAATAATTATTTTTATTATGATTATCACTATCATTATTATCATTATCATCATTTTTGTGAGTAGGTAAAATATTTGTTTGTATTTGTTTACATTTTTTTTTTATTTGAATCTTATCCTTTTCATTTTTTATAACTTTCATACAGTAATTATTTAATCTAATTTTATAGGAGATGCTTTTTTTTATTTTAAAATTAAAGAATAGATAAACCTTTTTGTTTTTTTTTTGTGGATGAATAATTGTTGGGAATAGGTTAGATAGTTTAAGATTTTCAACAAGAACTATATCATAAAAAGTGCAATATATGTCATCAATTTTTTTGTTTTTACATATTTGTATGAGTGACACGGATTTTTTTTTTTCACACATTTGATTTGTATAATAATAATTATTATTATTATGATGATATGATTTATTATTATTTATTATTATTTTTTTTTTTATTAATTTTTTATTTGAATATGTTTTTCCTATGAGAAAACATTTTTTATTTTTCAAGAGGATACAAGAAAAAGAAAATCCACAGCATATTTTTAAGACCTCAAATGGGTTATTATTATTGTAAATATTTTTTATTTTATTATTTTTATTTTTTATTTTATTATTTTTATTTTTTATTATATTATTTTTATTTTTTATTATATTATTTTTATTTTTTATTTTATTATTTTTATTTTTTATTATATTATTTTTATTTTTTATTATATTATTTTTATTTTTTATTATATTTATTATTTTTCTTTTGTTTAATATTAATGTTGGTTTTTTAACAACACTTTGTCTATTCCTAAAAATTTGATGATAAATATTATTACCCCATGAATATATTTCATTTTTATAAGTACATATTAAATTATGACTATATCCAGCTGCAATATATTTTATATCTTTTTTTTTTTTTTTTTTATTTGTAATATATATAATAACAGGTTGATCAAAAAAAGGTTTTGTTTTATTTCTATCTTTATGATAATTTATTTGATAGAATTTATTACAGCCAATACCATAACAATTTTTATCTTTTGATAGAAAAAGTGTGTGATTATTTCCGCATGATATAAATTCAATACTTATTTTGTCTGGAAAATATAAATATTTGACAAATCCTGATATATAGAAATTATTATTATCAATATAATTATATTGATAATATTGTGACTTACTACTATCTGTAGGATTATAAATGAATTTTTTTTTTTTTTCTATATTTTTTTCGTTATATTCTTTTTTTTCTTTCCACATATATATATCATTTATATTATTTATTGCGAAGAATATATTATTTCCATAAAAGTATTTATTTATATTTTTATATTTGAACTCTTTTTTTTTCATATTTTCATTGTCACTGTCATTTATTTTTAATATATCATAATACCATACATTTTTATTTTCTTTATCTTTTTTTAAAATAGGTTTTATATTATAAATATTAAAATAATTATTATTTTTTACATCTTTACAAATGTTATTATTTTTTATATTTCTATCACCATAGAACTCATATAATAATAAATCCTTTGATAAATAATAACCACATTTATTATCACAACATGATATATTTATATAACTTTTATTATTTTTTAATTTTATTAGTCTATTCATATTATATTCATCCTGACCAGAATGTAATAAGATATTAATGCTACAGTTACAACAAAAAATATTTTTTATAAAAACATTTTCTAGATATGGAATTAACTTGGCTTTATTATTTTTATATAAATATATATTACTTAAGGGGGCGTTATTTAATTCGTTTATATGCATGTTGAAATGTATACAATAAAAAATATGAACCCATAAATATATACATATATATATATATATATATATATATATATATATATATATATATATATATATATGTATATATGTATATATTTATTTATTTATTTATTTTTTATATGCCTGATACTGTATGTGTATTTTTTTTTTTTTTTTTTTTTTTTTTTTTATATATTGTAGGATATATATTTTTAATATATATAGACACGACATGTATTTATATTATTTGTATATATTTTTTTTTTTTTTTTTTTTTTTTTTTTTTTTTGAATGGTATTTTAATGATGATGAAAATATATATTAGTAATGATAATATTGAATAAATGTTTTATAATGTTTATTTTATTTTATTTATATATTTTATTATATTATATATAATATTCTTATATAGGATGTATTATTATACTATGTACATTATATATATAAATATATTTATAAAAAAAAAAAAAAAAATCTCACACACACACACAAAAAAAAAATTACATATATATATATAATATATATATATGTAGTATTTTTTATTTATTTTTTTTTTTTTTTGTGTGTGTTATAATTTTTAAAAATCGTTTGTATGATAATATGTGTTTTCGTCAGATAAACTATTTTCTTCGTCTTCATCCATATGATCAGTATCAAAATTATTTTCCAAAATAATACTTGCAGCACTGGCTCTTTTTATATTTTCTTTTGTTTTTCGATTAATTTTTAAAAGGTTTGTGTTTAAATAGTTATCTTGTTTATTAATTTTTTTTTTTTGGATAAGGTTACAATTTTTTTCTTTGATTCTTTTTTTATGTTGTGAGATATAGTTACATATATATTTTTTTTTATTTTCTTGTAAATTTTTTATTTTTTTTTTTTTTAAAATATGCTTAATATCATCAATACTACTATAAGAGGAATCATCACTTGTATATGTATGAGTAGATGTATCTTTAGAATTTTTTCTTAATGAAATAATATTATTATTATTATTATTATTATTATCATTTATGTGTTTATCATTTGTTGTTTTTATGTTTGATTCTTTCATTTCAATATTAATATTGAATATATTTTCATTTAAATTATTAAAATCTAGACTATTTTTTTTAAGATGTGTAATATCTTCTCTCTTTTGATGGTTATCATTTTTTGTATTCTCAAATACATCTGAATTAATACAACTATTATTAGATTGAAAGGATATATTATTATTATTATTATTATCATTATCATTATTGTTATTACTATTACTAACAATATTTATCTTATAGGATATATCATTTTTATCTAGTTCTTCGTTCTCAACATATTTTATATGGTCCTCATTTATTAAGTTATCTCTTTGATCATATAAATATTCATTTTGTTTTTCATAAGGATAAACAATTAAATCATGCATTTTTTTTTTTTTAATAAATATTTTGAAATATAGACTTCAATATATATTTTTTTTTTTTTATATAAAATCGAATAAGAAGTATCTGTTTTATATATATTCTTAAAAGGGTAATATTTATATGTCACATAATTTTTTTTTTTTTTTTTTTTTTTTATTTTAGCATTTATATTTTAATTTTTTAATTTATTTGTTAAATATATTTTTGTTCAAAATGTAGAGTAAATTTGTTATGTTTTCAACATAATTTTGTCTCACATGAAAAATATATGTATATTTAGATATATATATATATATATATATATATATATATATTTTTTTTTTTTTTTTCTTTATCTATGCAAATGTAATGATAATATAAATACTTATATGTGTGAATTCTCTTCTATATATTTTTTAAATTGTTATATTTTTTTTTTTTTTTTTTTTTTTTTTGTCGTACCGTGTAAATTATAATGTTTATAAAAATAAATATACACACATAAATAAATAAATATATATATATATATATATATATTTTTTTTTATGTATATTCCAAAATATATAGAGTAAAAAAAAGTGTAATGACTGAAAAAATATCAACCTTCGAAGATTTTTTAGAAACACTAAAAGATATAAAAGAAGAAGACATAAAGAATGATGAAAATATTGAAGAAAGACTTGATTCCTTTCTTATAAGTTTTTATAAGAATAATGATGGAGCATATACAATTAAAAAACAAGAATATATAAATAACCTATTAAATATATTAATAAATAAAATAAGTGATAATAAAAATGGATGTGATCTTTTTATAAACCTATTGTGTATACATTTTAAAAATATTACTCCAAATTTTATAAATATTAAATTAAAAGATGATATATATTATATACATTTAATAATAAATTATATTTTATATGTCTTAAAGTTAGTTTTATGTATTCAGAAAAAAAAAAAAGAATTGACCTTATCCTTATATATAGGAAAAAATATATACACATTTATATGGCACATCATAAGGTAATAAAAATAAAAAATAAAAAAAATAAAAATAAAGTATAAAATATAAAGCAACATTTAAATATATATATATAATAATAGTAATATTTTATACATGTGTATATATTCCTTTCTTATCATTTCATATGGTTAATGAATTTTTTATCTTCCTCTTTGTTGTTATAGTGTTATAAATTAAAAAAAAAATATAAATACACATATATACATACATACATAAACATATTTTTTTTATTATTTTTTATTATTTTTATTATTTTTTATTTTTTATTTATTTTATTTTTCTTGCAATATAGAAATATACAACAAGGGAGGTACCTCAATTTTTATTTAAAAATTATTGATGAAGGCAAATTCATTTATTTGTTATATAAAATATGCTTTGATAATGATCTTATTTCTTATTATATACCTGAAGATAAGACTGTTGAATTATTTTTTGTGCTTATAAAAATTAAAGAATTAGAAGAATATATTATTCATTGTGACATGATAAAATATTTTCTGTCCTTTCTTTTATATGACATACAAGTAATTAAAATAAAAGAAAAATATTTAATTCTAGAAATAATTATCCATGTGTTTTTAAAAAATAAAGATGTTGTAAAAGATTTTATAAAAAAAAATAGTAGTCAAATTATAATCAATATTTTAAAATATATAAATGATAATATAAAAAATGATACTTATGATTATTATTGTTTGAATTTATTGAAACTATTTTATTATATTATTGAGGATAAAAATATTGTATCCTTTCAGAATATCTTTTTTTTCTATCCTAACAAACAAATATCTATTATTCCACATAAAAAGAAGGAGGATGATATTTTTATATTTTATAAATATATAAATTGCATAATAATAAAAATAAATGATCTTATAAAATATGAACATTCTATGAATAATATATTAAATGATAATAAGCAAGAGGAATACCATTTTAAATATTTCCTTTCTATATTTCTTTGTGTTTTAAAAAATATTATAACAATAATATTAGAAGCAAAAAATAATATTCAACAGTCAGCATATGATGATAATAAAAGGGAGGATGTTTATGAGGAGATAACAAAATTTTTAAATATCACGTTTGATTGTGTTGTCAGAATTATTGATATAAAAAAGGGGACCCCCACAAGTAAAAATATATATATATATATATATATATATGTATATATATATGTATATATTATACCTATTAATATATATATTATTTTGAATACATTTATATTATTTCATTTTTATAACAGATGAAGAAGAAATATATGAACTGCTATCTTATGATGTCCTCATTTGTATGACCAAAATAAATTCATTAAAATATTATAATGATGAAAATATTTCAGAAAGGATTTTTAAGTTAGTAAACAATATAATTGATGATGATATTATAAAAAATAAATATAATGATGAGACTATAATAAACACATCAAATAGACCACCATATGATAATAATAATAATAATAATAATTATTATTTTAATAATTCATGTAATAATAATGTTCTACCATTTGTTAATAAAATATATGTTAAACACTTTGAATGTTTATTTTATCTTTGTCTATATAAAGAAACAAACATAATACATTTTATAAACATAAATTTTATAAGATATATAGAAAATAATATTTATAAAATATATAAATATTACCATTTATGTGATATAAATACAAAGGATTTATTGAATTATTTAAGTTTATATTATCTTGTTATAATATTTATCTATATAAAAAATAATTTAAATGACAAAGAAAAAATTCATGTTGTCAAAAAATTAATAAAATATATTATTATAAAAGAAATAAAAGAAAAAATATTTCTTTTTAAAAATAAATTATATTTTCTAGCATTTATAAAATTATTAAATTTATCAATATGTAATAATTTATTTGAATTTAAAATATTATTATGTCAAAAATACTTTGATGATTTTATTCAAATTTTTGAGGGATCTCAATTTAATATGAAGGCGCTGGTAAAAAATTAGGAACAAAAAAAAAAAAAAAAAAAAAAATTAAACAAAAAAAATATTAACACATAAATGGGGATATATAAATATAAATATATGTTATATTTAAAATATGTATTATAATATATTATATTATTTTTTTATTTTTTTTTTTTTTATTAGATGCTTCATTGTATTTTAGAGTGGACACAAATACATCATATTCTAAAAAAGTTACAGATTTATATAAATAAGAATAAATATATCTTTCATGTTTTTTTTAAACTATGGAAGGAGATAGAATATGAGAACAGATTAAAAAATAAAAAATATGAACGACAAGAGGTAAATATTCTTTATAAGAATAACTATAAAGTTAGTACACAAAAATATATCACTATTATAAATATATATGTATATTTATATGTATATGTGTATATATTTATTTATTTATTTATTTTTTTTTTTTTTTAGAATGTCCAATTTATTTTATTTAGAATCATAAAAATCTTGACCAACGATTTTACCAATTATATAGATTATATAATAAATAATAAAGACCTTGTTTGCATATTTAAAAACATAATTATATATGAAAGTAAAACAATACTTACTATCTATGAACACATAAGAGAAGATATAATTGGTAGCATAAAATGTGTTCTGTATATTTTTTTAGATATGTCAGTGTATTCATATTTTGCATAATATTTTAATACATATATGGATTATTATTATAAAAAAAAAAAAAAAAAATATACATAAATATATAATTACATACATATAATTTTATATGTTTTTTATATGTTTTATAATTATTTATTTTTTTTTTTTTTGATTAGAAGAACATGTGCTTCTACACAAAGAAGAAGAAAATTTATTACTTGAATTTCTAAATCTTTATAAGGAGGACATAAAAAAACTCCAACGGATCTTTGAAAATGTTTCTATATTTTATAATAAGAAAGATAATAAGGAATTACAAAATTATTATGATTCCTTAAGAGAAAATAAGAGAATCGAATAAGTAATATAAATATAAATATAATAATATTTATTTTAAATAATATATGCTTAATATAATTGTGCTCTTATATATATATATATTGTAGATGTTATTTTTTTCAATATAATATTTTTATATGTGTGCGTAAGCATTGGTATTACATAAAAAATATATATATATATATATTTTTTTTTTTTTTTTTATTTTATTATTTATTGTTTTATTACATATTTTAGGACCTTTTCTTTTTCTTTTCTTTTCTTTTCTTTTTTTTTTTTTTTTTTTTTTTTTTTCTCAAATGCATTGTAGTTTATATTATTATTTAAAACATATTTTTTTTTTATCATTCAACTGAATTTTATAGAAACATGGAAAGAATTATATTTTTCCTTTTTTTATTTAAAGATTTATATTATTTTATAATCCATTTACTTAAATGTTAATAATAAGTTTTTTTTTTTTTTTTTTTTTTTTCCTTTTTATAGAATAAGGTAAATATTAAGTTAAAATATTTTTATTATTATAAATTTATGATATATATAATATAATATTTATATATTTTATATATTTATAATATTTAATTTTTTTTTTTTTTTTTTTTATTATTGAGTACAATCTATTAATATTATATATAATATATATGTATATATTTTTTTATATATAGGGTTATCTGTAATATGTAAGAGAAGAAAAAAAAAAGAACAAGTGATAAAATGAATCATTTATAAAATAAATATATATGATTCAATATATGCATATATTATATATATATATAATATATTATTCTTTTTTTCTTTTTTTTTTTTTTTTTTTTCTTTTTTTTTTTTTTATGCGAACAGAATTATATTAAGATCAAAAAATAATTATATATATATATATATATAATATAAAATTTTTTTGTAATTTTTTTTATAATTTAATTTTTTTTTTTATTATATGATTCTTTTTATGTTCTATATATATAATATTATAATATCTGATTATAAAGGACTAATAAAATGAATCTATAAATTTTATTTATAAAAAATATATATATATTATATATATATTATTATATTTATTATTATTATTTTATTTTTTTTGTTACAAAAAACAAAAAGGGGTACCACAAATATTGATATATTCATATATTAAATGTAAATATATTTATATATTTTTATTATTTTATTTTATTTTTTTTGTTGTTGTTGTTTTATATATTTTTATAGAGTTAACCTAGTTGCTGCGTAAAAATTAAAAATACTCTTTTTTATTTTTATATCTCTAGAGTTGTAAAAAATAAGTGTATAGTCATATTATATATATAAAATATATATTTATATATATAGTGTACTCAAGGTGTGAAGGTATTATTTACCTTATTCATTTAATTATTTATTTATTTATTTATTTATTTATTTATTTATTTATTTATTTATTTGTGTTTAATAAAAAATTTAAGAGATTTAAAAAATATAATATATATATATATATATTAATATATATATTTTTTTTATTTTATTTTTTAATTTTCTTACAACATTTTCATCTCTTCCTATATGGTTGTTACAATGTAATAAAGTCATATATAGGAAGATGATAGAGGGATCTAACAAAAAAAAAAAATAAAATAAAAATAAATATATAAAAAATAAAATAAAGTAAAACAAAATAATAACAAGATAATAACAAGATAAATAATATAATATTATACTTGTAAGTATGAATAATTAGTTTAAAAAAAAGTATATTATTCAAAAGAACACTCATCATATTATCAGACAGAGGCAAACATATATATATATATATATATATTTATATATCTTTGAATTTATATTTTTAGTTATATTATATAACATGTCGTTTGTATGTTAACATGTAAATATGAAAAAGGATATTTTAACTAATAAAACTGAAGATGATAAAAGAAATGTTGTGTCGAACATTTGCAATGAATATAATAAGAATATAGAAATGGAAAAGGAGGATAAGATAATAGAACAAATTGAAAGTAAAGAAAACAATAAGGACATTCTGCATAATCAATGTAGTGATAATCAATGTAGTGATAATCAATGTAGTGATAATCATTGTAGTGATAATCATAGTAGTAATAATAATTGTTGTGATAATAATTGTTGTGATAATCAATGTAGTGATAATCAATGTAGTGATAATCATTGTTGTGATAATAATTGTTGTGATAATCATTTTAATGATTACCAATATATGGACAAAGAAAAAAATATATATAAATTTTCGAATGACGAAATAAATAACTTTCTTTTTATAATAAATAATGCCATATGGAGGAGAAAGGACAAGAGGAAAGTTAATAAAAAGGAGGATGAGACAAATGAAGATATTAATACATACTCAAAGGATTGTAAAGAAAAAAAAAAAAAAAAAAAAAAAAAATTTTTCTTTTTTGGAATGTTAAAAGTGCCAATTATTTTATTTTCATTAATAGTATATTTTATAAAAAAAAACTATTGGTCATCAAATATGTATGGATATAATAACATTATAAATTTGAGTAGTGTTATAGGTAGTTATTTGTATCCATTTAATTATGATGATGAAGAAGAAAATAAATCCTTATCCTTATCATTATCATTATATGAGAAGGAAAATTTTATTTATATTCCTAATAAGAAAAGTACAAACACTATACATTTAAAAAATGTTGTGGGTACTGAAAGGACAGATAATAATTTTTTAAGTATTTATAGAGAGAATATGAAATATATAAGACAAACAAGTTTGAATAATTCGATATATCAAAGATCTTTATCTACAGAATGTTATGTTTATTTCAGAAGTTTTTTAAAGCAGGCTATATCACCTCATAGTTTGACAAAAGCTATAAAGATTGATAAAGAATATATATATCCATGGGATATTATAACACAAGATGATGTTGCTTTAATTATTGAGAATGCTCGTTTTTATGGATTTTTATTTACATGGTTTAAGAATCATAGGAAGGCACAAAAAGTGAATGAAGAAATATTAAAAAAGGAGATGCCTGTATTAGAACCCCGATTTGTTCAACGATCAGATATATATACTCATTTTTATAAAAATAATAATAATGAAGATATAATGACACCTAATTTTTATGGTATACATTATACATGGTTAGGACATGCAACTGGTTTAGTTATACTAGATGGATTGAAGATATTATTAGATCCTGTTTTTAAAATTGAATTAATAAGTTTTAAAGGTATAGTAAGATCATTAATTAATTGGATGAATGTAAAGATTATGGGTGGATTAGGTGAGAGGATATCTCGATCTCCATGTAATATAGCCAATCTTCCTGATGATTTGCATGCAGTATTTGTTTCACATAATCATAATGATCATATAATGGAAGAAGATGTACGTATATTATGTAAATTAAAAAAGTTTCAACATGTTATGTGGTATATCCCAGAAGGTTCATCTCCATTTTTTATAAGAGAAGGATGTAAAGCTTCAAAAATATTTGAATTATCATGGGGTGATGAAAGATGGGTTTCATGTTGGATATCAAGAAATCAATTTAAATGTAGAGATGGAATATGGAAAAGTAAAAATAATGAACATCAAGTATATAAATATAAAATAATATATGCTCCAACATTACATTGGTCAGGAAGAAAAGATAATTTAAGTGATTTAAATCAATCATTATGGGGATCATTAATATTGAAAGGTCCAAAACATCGTTTCTATTTTTCTGGTGATACAGCATATTTAAAAAAAGATTTTGAAGAATTTAAAAAAATAGGTAGATTACATGGACCATTTCATTTAGCTGCTATATCTATAGGAGCTTATGAACCAAATAATTCTTTAAAATATCATCATATACATCCATGGGAATCTGTTAAAATATGGAGAGACATAAAAGCTGAAACAGCTATTGGTGTTCATTGGGGTACATTTAGATTATCAGCAGAAGAATTTTTACAACCACGTGATGATTTAGAAGCTGCATTATTAGGTATAGGTCTATACACACTTAGAAATATTGATTTACAAAAAGTTAAACGTAGACATGAAATTATGAAAAAATATAATATAAATTATATACCATCATATGATTATGAAAATGATGATTTAGAAGATTTAAAAGAATATTTCTATCCAGCTAATAATCAAGATTATAATGATTATACAGATAGTTTTCATTCACTTTTTTCAAATGATCTTAATTTATATTATAAAGATATCGATAAAAATTTTATTAAACATATGTATCAACAAAAAAAATTATATGCATCAACATATAGTCGTTATAAAAGAGCACTCATGTTAAAAACTACAAATAAATTACCAAAGGTATGGAAAAAACTATTATTAAATCTATCCATAAGATTTCAAACAATACCAATAGGTGGATCTATTGAAATTATATCAAAAGATGATAAAAATATCTCTATGACAAGATCAAGTGAATACAATGCAACCACATATGAACATTACACATTTCCAAAGTGGTATAACAGTAAAGAAAATGAGGAAATTCCTAATCAAAATTATTTCTCTCACGAGGATCTCATGAATTTCGAGATAGTCAACTGAAATGATATGGATATATATATATGTATATGTATATGTATATTTTTATTTTTATTTTTATTTTTATTTTTATTTTTATTTTTATTTTTATTTTTATTTTTTTTATGTGAATTAATTAATTTTTTTTTTTTTTTTTTTTTTTTTTTTTTTTTTTTTTTTTCTATAAGATATTCCGTAAATTAGTCATTTTATATCAAATGGTATAATTATATTTTATGTTTTTAAAAAAATAACATACATACATATAATATATATGTATATATATTTTTGTGTTGATATTTTCATTTTTTAAATATTTCATTTTTTTTTTTTTTTTTGCCTCATTTGCGCATTTTATATTATATTATATTATATTATATGTAATTCTTTGATATATTTATTAATTTATTAATATTTTAATATTTTAATATTTTAATGTTTTAATTTTTTAATTTTTTTTTTTTTTTAATCTTTTTTTTTCCAGTCATATATACACGATAAAAATTAAGAGGAATGCTATTGACTACGTCTGAAGCCAATAGTCCTCTATGATTTTTAAGAAAACATTTTTTACATACATATTTTAAAAAGTAACTAGAATTAAATATAGCAATTGTTTTAAGTAATTCATCGTTTTCTACATGTGTATTTGTATGAACTATATCTTTAAAAGATTGAGATATTGATTTATCCTTTGTTAATATTATATCTTTTAATTGCTTCCCTTGTTTTATAATTTTTGATGCCCAACAAAGAAAAACGGCAAGAATGCCGGTCTATGAAACATATGAAAAATAAAAAATATATATATATATATATAATATATATATAATAATTTTTATTTATTTATAAATATTTATTTATTTATATATATTTATTTATTTTTTTATTTATTTTTTTATTTATTTATTTATATTTATTTTTTTTTTTTCTTACGAGAATGTCGCCAAAACCTCCAGAACGCTTTAAACATTGCTTCTTCATAAAAAAGACAAAAAAAAAATGATCACTTATATATACATCATAAAATCCTTTGATTAAAATTTTAGGACCATTAAAAACTTCCTTTAATACATGAGCATATTCAATAATATTGGATACACTCAGTTGTTTAAAATCTATATTTTTAATATCCAGATTAAGAATATTATCATTTAAATGTATCAACATTTTTCTTAATTCATTTATATTTGGTGTTAATAAACAATTTTTATAATTTTTTATAAGATTAAAAATTTTCATATTTGAAAGAATAAATTGTATTATATCAGCATCTAATATTAAAAAAATATTTCTTTCTATAAATTTTTCAAATATATATATTAAACATTCTTCTGTAACTTCATCTATATCTCCTAATCCTGGTCCTACTACACAAGTATCAATTCGATCTGATAAATATTTTATACATTTATTTAAAGGACTATTCTCAATATTTTTAATATCAGATTTTTTATTATATAAATAAGGATATACAATTAATTCACAACTATAGCTTTTTAAAGGATAACTATTTTCTGGAACTGTTATAACAAAACATAAATCAGCTCCTACTTTCATTGTTGACATGGATGATAAATATACAGCTCCTGAATAAACTTCACTTCCACCTATAACACATATTTTACCTGAGCATCCTTTATAGTCACTTTTACAAAGTAATGGAACTACCACATTCTTGATAGCATACAAATCATTATCTTAAAAGGAAAAAAATATATATATATGTATATATTTATATTTATATATTCTTTGTTTATTTTATTATTTAATATATTATAACAAATTATATGAATCAAATGAATGCTAAGAGAAAGAAAAAAAAAAAAAAAAAAAAAAAAAATATTTATATTTATATATATCCGTCTAATTAATTATATAAAATTACTTAAGAGCCTTTTCTTTAGGTCCTCATGAATATATGAACCTTCAACCCAAGAATCGAGTTCATCCATGTTACATATCATAATTAATATATATATATGTTGTTATTGAATTATAAAATGATTGACAACCTTTAATTTATACTTCAATATGTATTCATTATATTTTTATAATATACATATGTAAAAAAAAAAAAATAAGATATGATATAATATGATAAGATATTTTTATATTATCATAATGAATACAAATCTTTACAACTTAAAAGAAAGGGACAACCAATAATATTAAAAGGAACAAATATATATTATTTATTTATTAATTTATTTAAGATTACATATTTATACAATATATATATATATATATATATATATGTTTATATATGTATGTATATTTTGTAGGAATAAAAATATGTATTCTCCAAAAAAAAAAAAAAAAAAAAAAAAAAAAAAAAATTATTTTTTCTTATTTCACCTTTAATATATATTATTTTTTTTTTCCCCCCTTCATATGAATATACCTATTTAAGAATAAAAGGAGTTTCTACAAACATGTTTGATATTTAAAAAATATGAAATTTTTTTATATATTTATAATATATAAAATAGGTATGTGTTTATATTTTAAAATTTCACATATAATATTTTTCTTTCATCTATTATAATATTTATATATATATATTATTTCCTATTGTCGCTTATAAATATTGAATAAAATATTTAATCATAGTGTAATATGGAAAGATCGTTATTTTATAAAAGGGAAATATTTAATTATCAAAAAAAATATAATATTTTTTTATATATTTTGTTTTTATTATAATTTATATTATATTACATAAAATTTTTCCATTTTTTTTTTTTTTTTTTTTGATTTATATGGTATATATATATATTTATAAGAATAATAAAAAAAATAGGATACATTTCATTTACAATATTATATTATTTTTATTTTATAATATATATATATATTATTATTATATATAAATATTAATTCAACAATAAAATAGTAGTATAAAATATATTATATGTATTATATTGTTATATATATATTTATATATTATATATTTTTTTTTTTATATGAAAGAAAAATAATATATATCGATCTATTTTTATTACTACTGATTTGTTTAATATATTAATATGATTCCCTTACTATACTTATATACAATATATACATATATTTTTAAACTTTAATGAATATTTTTATTTTTTACATAATATGCTAATAATATAAATGTATACATATATATATATATATATAATAATATTATCATTTAATTTTTTTAGTTTCTCTTTTATATATATATATAATAATATATATGTATATAATATATTTTTTTATTTGTACACTTGAAAAACAAAAAAAAATTATATAAAATAAAATAAAAATATTATTAAAATAAAGGAAAAAAAAATTAATACATTATTAAAGAAAAAAAGGAAGAATTTTTTTTTCATTTTTAATAAGATTATTATTCTATAAATAAAAAAGTATATAAATAAATAAATTTTATGAAATAATTTTAAAAAATAAAATAATCAAAAAAATAAGCTTTTCGGAAAAGATAGTTTTTTACAAAAGTTATATTAAAAATAAAAATCGTAAGAAAAAAAAATAAAATATATATAAAAATATATAACATATATAATATATATATTTATATGTATAATGATACAATTTTATAATAATATATGATAAAATTTTTGATATCAGTTTTAAAAATATATTCTTAAATGTATAAATAATAAATGTAATATATATTATATATATAATATAATTTTATTAAAATATGGAAATATAATATATATATATATATATATATATTTTTGTATATGCCTCCCTATATTTTTATGTATAATTAGAAATTGAGAGAATTTACATATATAAATATATATATCTTTCTATATATATATATATATATATATATATGTAATATACATAGATATAGATTATTTTATTTTTTTTTTTTTTCGCCCCCCTTATTAGTAAAATTAAAAAATGTTTAACGATCAAAAAGTTTTAGTCGATATTTATATACCCAGGAAATGTTCAGCTACATCACGACTTATTCCAGCCAAGGAACATGGAGCTGTACAAATAAACGTTGGAATGGTAATTAATAAAAAAAAAAATAAAAA
>NC_041703.1:1627500-1775000 GCF_900097015.1 Plasmodium sp. gorilla clade G2
TTTCTAATTTAAATTTAGTCTTATTTTCTTTTTTATTTGCAAGATCAAAAACTTCAGCATCATTTATCATTGTCTTGTTAAGGTTGCTTAAGATAGGATCATTTTTTATAATTTCTTGTATATCATTATTTTTTAATTTATTTTTTAATAAACTTTTTTTTTTTATTTCAATTGAATTCTTTTTAAAGCGAAATTTATTTTTATAATACGAATCACTGGATTCAGAAGAGAGCTTTTCAAGTTCTTTCTCTTCTTTTTCATCCTTAAGAGAATCTATTTCATTACATGTTTGTGAACACAAAACAACATCTTCTATATTACTATTAGAATGATCCTCACTCATTTTTATAAGATTATATGAGCACAAGAGAAATAAACAAATGTTTTTTTTTTATACACATTAAAAATATATATATATATTTATATATATAATATATGTGTGTGTTCGTTTCAATGTTTCATATTCTTTTTCTTTTTTTTATTTTCATTTTCACGTTAGAGCTTCTTTTAAAAGTTTATTTTCAAAATAATGTTTATTTATAAAATAAGCATAAATAAAAGGATGAATAAATAAATAAATATATATAAATATAAATATATATATATGTATGTATTTGTATATGTATATGTGTTTAAAAAAAAAAAAAAAAAAAAAAATTAACATATGTATATGTGTGATAAAATAATATACACTTGGGTATAAGTAAATATTGTTTTATCTTAATTTTCTTTCATTTTTTTTTTTTTTTTTTGAAAATAAATACTTTTTTATTTTTATAAGGTACTATATTTATATGTTAATATAAGTGAATGTTTCAAGTAATATATATATATATATATATATTAGTTATTTGAAAAAAAAAAAAAAAAAAAAAAAAAAAAAAAAAGCATATGTATACTTTTTATGTCTTAAATTTATCTTGATCTTTGTCTCATCTTTCTTCTTTTCTTTTGTAAACGTCTGGTTCTCTTTTTCTTCCACTATAAAAAAAAAAAAAAAAAGGATACAATATATATATATATATGTAATGTGTATTTTGTATAGGGCTTAAAAGGATATACAAAATTTGTTCTTATATATGAAGGAATATATAAACACAGCATCATATATATATATATATATATATATACTGTTACACGTTCTTAGATATATGTACTTTTTTTTTTCTTTTTAAAAGCATAAATATAAAATGATAAGAAATATATTCAGTTCTACCACTTCATATGTACTCAAAAAAAAAAAAAAAAAAGAAGAGAAAACATAACATAATATATATACATATATATATATATATATATATATATATATATATATATCCATATATATTTTTATTTATATAATTTTATTTCTCAATGTTCTATATATAAATATTTTTTTTTTATTTTATTTTATTTTATTTTATTTTTGTTCTCACCTTCCAACGCATCTTAGCCCTGGACTTCTTATACCTGCTTGCTCCATGTGCCATTTTTAATATTTATTAATTATATATTACTTTTTGTTTTTGTTTTTTCTTTTTTTTTTTATTTTAAAATTAAGAATATATAAAAATAAAGTTTTCTTTTATATTATCTAAATAAATATATATATAAATAAATATATATATATATATAATATATATATTTATAAGAATTTATTATTTTTTTTTTTAATTTATTTTTTAAATGTAAATATATATTTATACATACATTTGATAAAAATAAAAATAAATAATAAAAAATAAAAAAAAATTGAAAATATAAAAAAAATATACATATATATGATATTATATATAATATATATATTATATATATGTTAAAAGGAAAAAAGAAGATATACCTATATATATATATAATATATATATATATATATAATTAATAATTTCATATACTATATTTATGATTATAAAAAAGAGCAGAGCTTATTATATAAAATAAATATATATATAATAGTATAATATAAATATAATATATATATATATGTAATAATATATTTTTTATATTATATTATAATATATTCCATTGCATACATTATATAATATATATATATATATATAATATTCATTTTATAAAACTAACAAATTATGAATATGAAAAGATAAACTTATTCTTAAATATTTCATGTAAATTTTTTGAAAGATTTTTTTTTTTTTTTATTATAATTTAATATATATTTAATATTAATATGTTATATTTTATTTTATTAGTATTATAAATTTTATAATGTTCTCAATTTATTATATTATTTTATAAAAATATATATCAGGTGACCAAGGGGTTTGATCATATATACAAATAACAATATATATTAACAGAGGCAGAAAAAAATATTTGTAAATATAATAAATATAAAAAAAAAAAAAATTATATATATATATATATATATATATAATTATTTTTAATGATTAAAAAAAATAATATGTGATATATTTGTATTTCTACAATGTTATAATACTGCTTTGAATTATTTAATATAAATTTTATAATATATAAAAAAAAATATATTTTATAAACACCTTTGTTCTCATATATTATTGTATTATATATATATATATATATAAAGTATTTATAAAAAAAAATCTTTTTACTAAATAAATTCCTCATAAGAATAAATTATTTATTATCTATCCTTAATATTATAAATATAAATATATATATATATATATATATGTGTTATCAAAAAAAAAAATATATATAAAAATACACACATATATGTTAATCTCTCCACATTATGTAAATATTTAAGTATGGTTCGTTTAGGTTTTATACATAATAAATATAAACCCTTCTTCTTCTTCTTTTTTTTTTTTTTTTTTTTTTTTTTTTTTTTTTTTGATTCCTTTAATATATATATTTGTTTAATAAAATCATGTGATAAATATTATTTCCTTAATCATCCCTTTTGAGAATAAAAAAAAAAAAAATTGAATGGATACACCATCAAATTAATTTTACATATATATATATTATACTAGACAAAAGTTATATATATATATATATATATATATATATATATTTATATTTTCTTATTACGCAAGAGGTCTCATATAAAAATATCTTAAAAAAAAAATGATAATATATATTTCATGTTCAAGCGTTTTTGTCTTATAAGACTAAAATATATATATATATATATATATATATATATATATCTTGAATTTCTTTTTTTTTTTTTTCTTTATTTAATTATTCTTCTCATATAAAATAATAGGTATAAAAGGAATTATATATATATATATTAATTTATATATACACAACATATTGTCACATATATACATGAGTTCTCTTCATTTCTTTTCTTTTCCTTCTCCATTTAAAAAAAATTTACACACATTTCAAAGTAACATATATTTATCATCGAATTTATATATATATATATATATATATTTTATTTTGTATGCTCTTATATGTAGAATCTACTTTATGTCCTTTTATATATGATGATGATTTTTTTTACTATAACAAAATGGAAGTCATAAAAGATGAGATTAAAAAAAAAAAACTTAAAAAGAAATTAGGAAGACGTTATAGTCATAATGATAATATAGAGCAACTGAAAAATCTTAAAAAGATTCTATTAAACTTAAATGTTCTTATAGATGTGTCCAAAATTATTATTCAAAAGAATGAAAATTTTGACATCGAGTTATTACATAATGTAAATGATAGATTTGTTGAAAAAATATATTTTTTATTAACGGATAAAAAAATGAACACTATACCTGAAGAAGAATTAATTGAATTTATATTTTTATTATTAAAAGAAAGAAATGAATATAATAATTTAGAAAAAAAGAAAAATGTATATAATAATGTCCAAAAGAATATAACGAATTGTCCTATAAAAAATGAAGTAACTACACTTATTCAAAAAATTAATAAATTCTATTATTATTTCAAAGAATTTTTATTAAAAGAAAAATATTATATAAAGGAGCAGAAAAATAGAAATGATCATGACAATAAAGATTATTCTAATAATAATAATAATGATGATGATAATAATAATGATAATGATAATAATAATGATAATGATAATAATAATGATGATGAATCCTTATTTTGTAATAAGCAAATTATAAAAAATAATAAACATACAAATAATTTGGTAGGAAAAGAAAAAAAAAATACAAAAGATGAAGTAGTTACTACAATACATAATATTCTGTCTTGTAAAGATTTATTATCTAATCCTTTTAATAATTATAATAATACTTTAATAAAAAATGATTTTAATAATAAAAATTTATTATATCAGGATGTTCTTATGGATATTATAAGCAGTGACAGTGAAAAAAGTATTACATCTGAAAGGAATATTATATGTGAAAAGAATATTATGTTTGAAAAAAATATTACATGTCATGAAAAATGTACATCTGACCATTTTACATGTGACAAAAATATTAAAATGTCGTCAAGGAATGATTGTCAAAAAACCATTTGTGAAGACACGATCAGTGTTTCTTCAAATGATATAGAAACTTTAATACCTTCAAATCATGAATATATCATGACAAATAAATATAAATATGTTCAGGATAAAATATTATTATCTGAAGAAGAAAGTAAGAAATATTTAAAAGAACATAATGATATGGCAAATGATATAAAAAATAATGATATAGAATATAATACAAACAATGACAGTATCAATAATTATTTATATAATAAATATTATATTAATGAAGACCACAAAATAAATGATAACAACAATAATCTTAATCATAATGAAAATAAAAACATAAAAAATGTTGTTATTGGAAATACACATATGATAAATGGAGATGATACAAATGAAGATATATTATTGAATAATAACAAAATTATTACAAATGAAAATTTATATTTTTTAAGAACAAATGATAATGAAATATTTAAAAAAAAAGATTTAAATAATTATCTAGGAGAAGCATATAATGATTGTATTATAAATGAAGAGGCATACAAAAATATGAAACATGAAAATTGTGATGAAAAAAAAAAAAAAAAAAAAACTTTTCAAAATGCAAATGGTAATTTTAAAGAGCAACATTTATTATTCTGTAATAATTTGCAAGAACAAATGAAATATAGATCTGATAAAAAGTTAAAATATAATGAAAAATTATATAATAATAATAATACAAATGAAGACAAAAATATTGTAAAAACAACAAATGAACAACATGTACATAATAATCTTATACATGATTTAAATAATATACACCTTTCTTTAAATACTAATACTCTTTCAAATAGTTTACCTCAAAATAATTATTACCAAATGAATAATTCTGAAAAGAAAGAAAATAAACCATATCCAAATAATCATAACAATCATATTAAATGTAATATAAATAATATTCATATGAAAGATTACAATAATACTGAATTTAATTTATATAAAAAAAATTGTTCTAATAATAATAATAATAATAATAATGTTAAAAAAAAATATATAGCTAATTTAAATATAATTCATGAGAATAACCTGAACAAGTCAGGTAAAAATATGGATGATTATATAGCTAGCCAAGAAGAGAAAATTTTATTTGAAAATGAGAATAATGGTTCAGAAGAATTATATATAGATGGTTGTACAGAATTATTGGAAGAAAATATAATAAATAACAATTCAAATAATAAGAAAAAGAAGAATGAGTATGATGAAAGCATAATAAATACATGTGTTGATAAGGAAAAAAAAATAAGTTATGATAATATGAATGAAGAAAAAGAGGATGAAAATAATATGGAATTTTTTTTAAAAAGCGAAGAGGAAAGTTTAAAAGATTTTACTATGAAAATATATAATATGAATAAAAATTATGAAAAAGAAGAAGATAAGCCAATTGAGGATTCTAACCTTTTGGGTGTCGATCCATTTTATGAGGATGAAAATAATGATGATGATATAAAACATTTCGATGAAGATATAAAACATTTCGATGAAGATATAAAACATTTTGAGGAAGATTTAACATATGATCAAATAAAAATAAATAATGATAATTATGAAGACATACAAAATATAGACATGGAAGATTATGATAATGCAAGTGTAAGAAACAAAAATGAAGATAGTATCCATATTTATGATGATGAAGAAATATATAAGGAAAAGGAAGAACTTAATGGAAAAGATATATTTTTAAACAAAAGAGAAAATGATGCAATAAACACTTTAGATATAAATTATGAGATGATACAAGGTGATAAGGATGATATGAATGATAATTATAACTTGTATGATAAAAATAAAAAGGAAAATCGAAAAAATATTCTTTGTGAGTTTAAAAAGAAAAATAATACAAAAGGTATTGTTAACAAAATTAATAGGGACATATTACAAAAAATTGATAAAAAGGATAATAATAATGATAATTATATAAAAAATAATAGATATTTAAATAACGCAAATCCAAATAAATTTAATGATAATACAACAAATTATAAGCAGAAAGAAAACAGCTTTAATCAAAGTGATTTTTTACTTTTAAAAAAAAAAGAGCAGGGAAATAGTCGACTGAAGAAGTGGCTATGTAAAATTAATGCTAGAGAAAAAGAAAAAGAAAAAAAAATTCAGAAGAAAAAAAATGAATCATATGAGAAGGAATTACAAAATTGTACATTTCATCCTACATTAAATAATAACAGGATAAAGAGGGAAGGTATCATGAAAGGTATGAATGATAATTATAATTGTGATAATAAATATGTGGGTGATCATAATTATTGTGATAATAAATATGTGGGTGATAATTATAATTGTGATAATAAATATGTGGGGGATAATTATAATTGTGATAATAAATATGTGGGTGATAATTATAATTGTGATAATAATAAAGATTATTATAATTGTGAACAAGAAAAAATATATCATTTCAATAATAATTCAGATTACAAGAATATACAAAAAGATAGCATTCATAATTTTAATATAGATGAGAACCGAAACGATAATATAAATATGAAAAAAAAATTAAATCGCAACAAAATACTTTATTTGAAAGGTATGAAAAGCAAAGAATTATTATTGCAGAAAAAAATAGATTATGAAAAAGAAGAAGAAAAGAAATTTAAAAAAGAATGTATATTTCATCCTTCTATAAAAGATAATGTAAAAATATTCCTTTCTGATTTACCAAATGGATATAACAAAACAGTGGATAGAATAAAAAGAGGTGTAGAAGAAAAAAAAAGAGTAAATGATTTTTTACAATATAGAATCCCATATATTAATAACAATACAAATATTAAAAACGAAAAACAAAATGAAGGAAAAAAATATAATAATAATAATAATAATAAAAATAATAATATAATTCAACCATTTAGTTTTGATAAAGGAGAATATAAAGTAAAAATCAAACCAGTTTTTTTTGAAAGAAAAATAAAAATCTCAGAAAATAAAATAGCTTGTCTAGCTGTTCGTGAGGATGAAGATCCTTTATATATTGTTGATATTTTTTGTAAAATACATGCACTTAAAAATGAAAATAAACAAATATTATATGACTACATCCTTGACGAATTGAAGCAAGAATCCTTCGAAAGGTAATAAAAATGGAAATATATATATATAAGAATATGTATATATTTATATATCTATGTGGGTATTTTTTAAATTTATTCGAAAGGAAATAAAGAAGGAGAAGATAAAAAGTCACCATAATATGTTGACACATATACATTTTTTTTTTATTTTATGTATTTATTTTATTATATATATTTATGTGTGTGTGTGTTTTTTTTTTTTTTTTTTTTTGTAATGAAACTTTTTTATAATACATAAAAAAGGAAGCTTCTTATAAATACAATTCCTATAAAATATGTACATATTAAGATAAATATATATATACATATATAATGTTATATGTCAATGTACCATTTTATTTATTTTCTATTATTACAAATAGAATGATTAAGTTTTATATGGATACATTAAATATTTTAATTTTTCAATTATCTTTTTTTTTTTTTTTTTTTTTTTTTTTTTTTCCCTTCTTTCTTTATTTGTTTTTATATTACTAAAATGGTTTCGTAAAAAAAATACATATTTTTAAAACATTAATATATATATATATATATATATATATATTACATTTTTTTTTATTTTTTGGTTTATTTTTATTTTTTTGAGTTATAAAAAAAGAATGATATACCTTCAAGTATCAATGAATATCTAAACTTAATATATAAATATGAATATAAATAAGGATATCTCATATTGATCATACTAACGGTTTATTAAAAAACTAAGACAAATAAGAATAATATATATATATAATATATTTATTTATATTTATTGTATACTTGTTTGATGCATTTTAAAAGGCGAATATTATAAGTAACATATTTCTTCCCTATTCGTTTAGAACTTTGAATTAGAAATTAAAAAGAAAAGAAATATAAATGTAAATATATTATAAATAAATAAATATATATATAATTGATATTATATTATCGTTTATGTATAGAGAAATATCGTTCTTAAAAAATATACATGATAATAATGGTATGAATAATTTTTAAATACAAGGTATATAAGTTTGAAAGAACTACTCGCTTTTTTTTCATGAAAATTATAATATATATATATTATGTATATATATTTATTATCCTTTTATTTTTTATCTATTAAATAACAATTTAAAGAGAAAAAAAAAAAAAAAAAAAAAAAAAAAAAAAAAAAAAAAAAAGTGAAATGTATGGTCCATGGTATATTAGAATATTTTCTTATATAAAAATATTATTATACAATGGATGATATATATATTTTTTAATTCTATTTTACTGCTTTAAATAAATGATTTATAATATATATATATATATATATATATTTTTAACATTTTAAGTTTTTTTGTATTTTAATGTTTTCTTTTTTTTTTTTTTTTTTTTTTTGTACTTTGTTTATTTTAAGCCTATAACTTATGCCAAGCATATAATAATGATATAGTACAATAAATATATATATATATATATATATATATATATATGTATATATAATTTTATTTTTATTATTTTGTTTTATTATTTTATTTTTTGTGTCGTAAGTTGGTGTGTTAGCTGCATTTATATTTATACACATATTATAAGCGTCGTAGTATAATTTTTTTTTTTTTTTAAGTAGTTAATAATGGAGAAAGAAAAAATATATGATCGTCAGCTAAGATTATGGGGAGTAAAAGCGCAGAACAGGATGATGAAATCTAATGTTTTAGTTGTTGGTTTGAGTGGTATAAATATTGAATTATGTAAGAATTTAATTTTGAATGGCATAAATATTACAATAATTGATAATAATATAGTTGATGAAGAAGATATAGAGAATATATTTTTTCTGAACGAATATGATGATATGAATGAATATATGAGTGTAGCAATATATAAAGAATTAAAAAGTATTAATCAATTAATTAATATAAAAGGATATATTGGACATATAGATTTGGATAAGAATAATATAATAATTGAAAAAGAATTGATATATAAAGATAATGAAATAATTAAGGAAAATAAAAAAGAAGAAGATTGTTCATATAATATATGTGATTATATAACAAATTATACTTGTGTATGTATTTCATGTGAAGATTATCCTTTATATAAATTAACAAAAATTAATGAAATATGTCATGAAAAAAATATAGGATTTTTTGCTAATATGTGTCATGGAAAATATGCTTTTTTATTTTCTGATTTTGGAAATCATATAATTGAAGAATCTTATTATAAAATAAAAAATGATGATAATAAAAAAAAATCTAATGATAATAATATTCAAGTTCAATATTGTACACTATCTCATTTTTTAAAAGTACCCTTCTCTAATTTAGATAAAAAAACAAATGAAATTATTTATTATGTTTTTGCATTAATATTATATGAACAAGATAAAAATATTAATAAACAAAATAAACAAATTGATGAACAAGATTTCTTAAATTTTTATAATAAATTAGCAAACAAAACATATATTCAAAATCCTACTGAATTATGTAAAACTTATAAAATTAACTTCTCTCCATCATGCTCTATTATGGGAGGAGTAACTTCTCAAGAAATTAGAAAATTCATATCAAGACAACATGAGTCCATACCTAATTTTTGCGTTTTTGATATGAACCAAAATATTGTTTGCACATCAATGATTAAATGAAAAAATTATAAAAATTAATAATAAGGAACTAATTTTAAAAAGGATCCCACAATAAATAAATATAAATATATATATATATATATATATATATATATATATATATATATATTTGAAGGATGTACATAACTTTTCTGAACAAAATAAATGGCTAGTTTTATATATAAATTCATATACATTTTTTATAAAAATTACCTGAACTGTTCATAATAAATAAGAAAAAAAAAAAAAAAAAAAATATATATATATATATATATTATTGAATGATTAAACATAATATTGAAGGCTAAAAAAAAAGAATATATAATGATATTAAGACAAAAAAAAAAAAAAAAAAAGGAAACACATATATATATATATATATATATATATATATATAATATTATATCCAAAATTTTGGAATAAAACATATTTTTTAATTCTCATTTCATGTTGATAATATATATATATTTTTTTTTTTTATTTTGAAGTGTGACTATGTACCTATATATATATATATATATATATATATATATATAATATATTATATAAGGCTACATATTACAAATATCTTTATAACTTTAAATAATAGTATCACTAAGTTGTATTCTTTTTTCAACAATTTATTTATTTGTCATCAAACTTTTAAGAATAATTATTAATAATATATATATATTTCAATGTTCTCAGTGGCTTATGTATAATTTATAATAATAGATAAATGTATCTTTATATATTTACGGTATAATATAAAATGTACACTCCTAAAATATATAAAATATATATATAATATATATATATAATGTTATGTGATAATTTAATTCTTTTTACGCCTCATTAATAATGAGAATAAAAGCATGTTTATAATAATAATTATTCTTTTTCATTTTATATTTTTTAATATATATATATATTATATTTTTACCTTTATATATAATAAAATATATACTTATTATATATATATTATATATATATATTATATATATCTTTTTATGAATGTTAAATAAATAATAATAATAAAATAAATAATATATATATAAGTACATTTTTTTAATTTACATATATATTATACATATATGAAGAATTTTATAAATTAACTATTTCAAAAACCTAAGAAAAAAAAATGTATGTTCAATTTTTTTAATAAAATATATATATAATATAAATTTCTGGAAATATAATATTATATATATATCTCATAATCTATAAATTTTTATTAAGATTATCATTTTAATTTTTTTAAGTGAAATGAGAAGCTAAAATGAGCTTTTTGAAATATTATAAATAGAGAGGAAAAAAGAAAATCAAAAAAAAAAAAAAAATATATACATAAATAAATATATATATATATTTATTTATATTTCTTGTGATAGTTATACTATACAATATAGTAACAGTTTGTATATAATATTTATTTTTTTTATTTTCATTTTATTACCTTTTTTTTTCGTATATTATATAATAACCCATTTTTTAATACTATCGAGTTTTCTGTCCATCTCTAATTTTTTTTTTTTTTTTTTGCTTTTTTGTGTTATTAAATATATATATATAATAATATATACATATATTTATATATTTATATATATATATTTTTATTTTATTTTATTTATTTTTTTATTTTTTTTGTGTATATTGTTTTAAAAAATGAATAATTCGAAAGAAAATGATTCAGTATCAAAAATATCATTAAAAAATAAGAATATAAAGTTAATAAAGGTCCCAAAGTTTGTTTCTAATAAATGGTTACAATATAATAATAAAGATATTGTAGGTTTGCTTGGCTGTAATAATAATAATGATAATGATATAACAGAATTATATGTTCAGAAAGATGATAGTGACAATGTTAAGAAATTACGTTGTAATAAAAATAATACTGTAAATACATATATTTTAAAACAAAATGTAATAAAATTAAAAAGTACAAATAAAGGTGTGAATAGTACTACTGGTACAGTAAATAATAAAAATAATGATTATACAAATTCAAATAAAGGAAAGAATAATATGAATAATTTATCGAAAGATAATTCTGATAAGAATAAAGAATTTGATTATGTTGTATGTGCAGATCTTATTAAAACATGTGACTATACTTATTCGTTTTTACCAACATTAGATCAAGATTATTCATCAATATTAAAAGAGAGACATTACAAGACGAATGTTAAGAAACAAAGATTTACTATTATAGAAACTAGAAATGAAGAAAATATGGATGCTACACATACTCTATTTAAATATTATACATCTGAAGATAAATTGAATAATGAAAGTAAAGATAAAAATATGAAAAATAATAAAAGATTATTTACAGATAATGATAACATGAATTCTATATCTCATTCTACTTCTAAACAAAAAGCGAAACAATCCAAAAAAATGCATGTTTTTGATTTGGATAAAGCAAAAATTAGTATGTTTAAAATATTTGAAAGAGAAGGACAAAATGGTGTTCCCTTTTCTATTTTTACCAAAAGTTTTAATATTCCTGCAAATCATATAAAGGGCATATTAGATGAAATAGCAATAAAAGGAAAAAGAGATAGCGATAAAAAAACAGTATATTTCTTAAAAAATTGTATTGGTTAAATAACTTTTCAATATATAAAATATTTTATAAATACATGAATTAAGAATGAATAAAAAAAAAAAAAAAAAAAAAAAAAAGGAATTATATTGAAAAATAAAAAATTTTATATAAATATTTTTCATGTGAAATGATAATAGAAAGGATATTATAGTCATTAAAAATATTATATATATATTTATATATATAAATATTTTATTTTTTTCAATATATAATGGTGATGTTATACATATATATTATATATGTGTGTATATTTTTTTTTTTTTTTTTTTTTTTTTTTTCATAATTAAGTTTATTATTTTGTTTTAATATTTTTTTTTATTATTTATTTTGTATATGAAAAGAATAAACAATAAAAAAATAAAAAAGAAATTAATAAATTATTTGATTTGATATAAACTTCAAAAATTTAGACAACTTTTATAAATCTTCTTTTTGATTTTTTTTTTCTCCTATGTGTAGTTTAATAGCTTCTGACAAAACGGGTATTTCTATGTAGCTAAAATGAAAAAAAAAAAAAAAAAAAAAAAAAAAAAAAAAAAAATATACATATATATATATGTATAATATATACAAAATAGCTATTTACATGAACATGTTCATAAAAAAAAAAAAATAAATAAAGCAATATTCATAATACAAAAACGAATAAATTTAGCTACTAAATGAAATATTATGTATATTGTATATGTTTTATATATTTTATATATATTATATATATTTATTATATATATATTTTTTAATTAAACTTACTATCCAAGTAATGATGAGAAGAAGGGAATGATTAAAGAACCAAAATATATAGCCATAGTAGAATATAAAATGGTTAAGTTAAAAATATCTGTATCATTATAAGAGTAGGGAAATACTCGGAAATAAAATAAGGAGAGTGCATATCCAAACATGGACAATATTAAACTCTAAGAAGATGTTAAAAAAAATATAATATAAAAAATAAAAGCATGATCAACGCATAAAATTAATAATTATATAGATTGTAATAAATTTATTCATGTTTACATATACACATATATTATAATATATATATATATATATATATATATATTTTATTATTACCTGCATATGATGATATCTGATAAAATAGTGGAATTTAAACTTATTTTCTTTAACAAATAAAAAGTATAAACCCATAAATGTAACAAAAGACATAAAGGGGATGGAAGAGTAAATCTGATTTATCCTTTCAATTTGAAATAAATATCTTAAAAAAGAATTAACAATTAAAAAGAAAAAAAGAAAATATAAATATTATACAAACATAAATATATATATATATATATTTACATATTGATTTATTTATATGTATATGTATTTAATTTCATTTTATAAAATCACAAAAAATTTATATAAACATTCAAAATAATATATATTTACTTGTGAGTCCATATTGGAAGTATATTTACCAAGGGCATAACAAAAGACTGTATATGTTATGTATGTAAATAAAAAAATTATTTATATATTGAATATATTAACATATACATATATATATATATATATATATATATATATATATATATGTATATATTTATTTATATATTTACTTGTATGGCATCAATTGTAGGAAGAATGTAACTTATGGATGCTAATAACTTGTCAAATATAGTTACATCAGTTTCTCCATGAAATATATTATTGATTTGATTTTTTAAGGTGGCATATGCTAGTATTTTCCTTTTTCTAAAATTTATGATATTATTTTTTCTTAAAGTATAATATGTTTTTACATGACTACTGATATTTGTTCTGTTTACACTTATAGAATTGTTCGAATGTATTTTATTAACATAATAAAATTTGCCCTTTTGACTTGGATGAAAAGAAAATACATTTTTAATAATTATAAAATATATTAAAATATAATAATATGTAAGAAACCTACACATTTCTTAAATATGTTAAGGAATCAAAAGAAGAAAAATAAAAAGTACATAATTCATGGCTTATTACATTTTTTACATAATTATAAAATTAAACAAATAAATTATTATATATATATATATATATATATATATATATATATATTTTTATATTTATGTGTTGTAAAATAAAATACAAATAAGAATATAAGATATTATAGAATTATATAAATAAAAATAAATATGTATAATACTATTATGTATAAATGTTCAAATATGAAATATTTATTATGTTACATAATATAATAAAAGGATAATTATATTAGAAGATTAAATAAGGTACGATGAGGTTAAAAAATTTTTTTTTTTTTTTTTTTTTTTTTTTTTTTTTTTTTGGAGGAGGCTTGAGGAACTCATATGTACGTATAAACATATATTTGAATAAAAAAAAAAAAAAAAAAAAAAATACATATATATATTAATATATATATTAATATATATATTGTTTGTTTTTTTTAGTAATTTTTTAATTATATAATAATTAAGATTATATTGTTTTAATTAATTTTTTTTATTGCACAATAACATAAAAGATGTGAAATAAAAAATGAGAATTAATAAATACACATATAATTTATTTGTCCAATAATATATATAAATATATATATTTTGTGTAATTCATTTAAATATGAATATATGATAAGATAGAATGGTTGGATATTCTATTAAAATAAAAGTTTACCTTAAATAAGAAAACATTTGTATTTAATATATATATATATATATATTTTTTTTTGTCTTAAAAAATTTTAAATATAATAAATAAACAATTTTATTTGTATAAAATAAATTAATCTCTCTCTCTCTATATATATATATATATATTTTTTTTGTGTAGAATGAAAAATAATGAAGATGAAAATAGTGTAAGGTCATTAGGATGTAGTGCATTAATGGAATTATTAAATAACAATGAGTTGTATGAGAATAATGAAGAGAGTTGTGATGTAAGTAGTAGTAATAAAAATTATGTAAAAGAAATAAATTTATTTGAAATAAATAATAGTCTAGAAAATGATTCTATTGATAAAAAAAAAATATGTTATTCTACAAAACTGTTAAATAAATCATCATATAGTAAATTAAGTGAAAAAAAAATTGATTTAATTAATTATAATTTAAGTTTTAATAATAATATAAAGACTGATTGTTTTAAGAATACTTATTTTGATACAGTTGATAAATATAATCTTTTTTTATCATCGAAAGGGAAATACAAATACAAAAATAATAATAATAATAATAATAATTATAAGGATTATAAATGTTTAATGCCATACAATAATAAGAACGAAATAAAAAGAGATAAAAAAAATAAAAATAATAAAAATAATATAAAAAATAGAAAAAACGTGGATTTAAATTTTTTTTCATCTCAAGAAGATATTAACACATATACATCATTAAGAAAAAAAAAAAAAAGAAACAGCGAAAATGTAAAAAATTTATGTGTACCAAATAAAGATGAAAATATTTCTGATATAGAAGAAAACAAATTAAAAAAAAGAAAAAGAATACAGTGTTATGAGAAAAATATATATGCAAATAATTATATGTTCAATAATACATATGAGAAAAATAATATAAAATTATGTAATTTATCAAATAAAAAAAGAACTAGCCATAATATGTTATGTGATTATATAAAATCACCTGATGGTATAAAAAATTTTGTTAATAAAAATGTGAAAGACAAAATATTTATAAAAAATGAAGAATTTGATAAAAATCAAAATGTGGTTGACATACAAATATGTGACAATGAAAAGATAAATAAAAATAATATAAATAATATAAATATTATGAATAATATTTCAACAAATAAATATAATCATATTATAAATGAAGAGAACAAAAAGAAATTAAAAATATATGATCAGGGGAAAATAATTTGTACCCATTCGATTGATGATAATAAAAAATGGAATGATAATATAAATATGGAAAATATTAAATATATAGAAAATATTAAATATATAGAAATTGATAAATATGATAAATATGATAAATATGATAAAAATGATAAATATGATAAAAATGATAAATATGATAAAAATGTTGAAGATTTTGTGTTCCTTGATTTTATTCCTATGACAGAAGAATATTTAAAAATAAAAGAAACAATAAATAATTTCAAAAATAGAAAATCACAAGATAATAATACATTGTGTAAAAAGGAAGATAATGTATATATATATTCTATTCCTAAGAGTAATTTAAAAATAAATGCAATCAAAAAAGAGTATGAAAAAGATATGGAAAATGATATAGATAATAATAAAAAAACATATAACAATTCTGAACAGTCATATATAAAAAGAACATATAAGGATTTGAAAAAAAACATCTTACGGAAAAACATAAAAATTATTAACTATGATTATGAAAAAAATTTATGTTACATATTGATAAGAAAAAATTCTACTTCGTAAATATAAATAAATATATATATATATACATTATATATATGTACTATTTTTTTTTTTTTTTTTTTTTTTTTTTTTTTTTTTTTTTTTTGTATCAATGTTGTCTACATATAAATACACATAAAAGGACAGTAAATAAAATTTTGTGCTTAAATAATAATTTACACTTTAAAGTTTTAAAACAAAATAATAATTAATATTTAAAAATAGTATCTATCTTATTTTTATAGAATATGTTAAACAAAAACAAAAAAAAAAAAAAAAAATTTTTTTTTAATTTTTACTATTAATTATATACATGTATATAATATATATATATATACATATATATTATGTATTAAAAATTTAATAAAAAATAAAATTCATAGTTCATATATATATATATATATATATATATATAAAGAATTAACAACGATATTAAAAAAAAGAGAAAAAAAAAAAAAAAAAAAAAAAAAAAAAAGTAGAAAAGGAAAATAACATAAAATTAAATTAAATAAAAAAAAAAAAAAGAAAGAAAGAATTGGATTCATACATATAAAATATATATATATATATATATATATTAACATATTATAATATTATAATATTTTAAAAATGTCATGGTGTAATGTTTTCATTAAAACATTAAAGTATATTAACACATATATTTTTTAATATTAACAAATAAAAATTATATTTTAATATATAATATTATTTATTTATTCATTCTTACATAAACATTAGTTTGATATTTATTAACATAAACATTTATTTAAAACATTTTTGTCATTTTTATTTGAATTATTAGTTAATTGTATATCTACAACATTGGCTTCATTATTATTTGTATTATCTAAATTTGGTAATTTGGATGCAATTTTTTTAAACAATACTTTTATATTATGACCAGCTTTAGCACTTGTTTCATGAAACATTGTATTATATTCTTGAGCTTTTTGCATTCCTTCTTCATATGTAACTTTTCTAAGATCACCTAAATCTGTTTTATTTCCTACTAAAGCTATTATAACATCTTTTCCTCTCTCATTCAAAATATCTTGTATCCATTTTGTTGTATTTTCAAATGATTGTCTATTAGTAATATCATATACAACTATTGCTGCTGCTGAATCCCTAATATAACTTGGAATTAAACTTCGAAATCTTTCCTGACCTGCCGTGTCCCATAATTGTAAGCGTACAGGACCTTCATCCAAATATAATGTTTTACTCAAAAAATCTATACCAATAGTGGACTACACAAAAAAAAAAAAAATATATATATATATGAACATGTTCAGGTAACTAGCCATTTATGTGTACATAATTAATAAATATTTTTTAAAAAAAAAAAAAAAAAAAATTAACAATTATATTTTTGTTCATGTAAATTAAAAAAAGCTAGCTGTTATAATATTAATAATGTGTATTATATATATATATATATATACAAACATACATTTTGTTTAATTATTTATACCTGGTAATTATTATCAAAGGTATCATACATAAATCTTGTAATTATAGATGTTTTACCTACAGCTTGCTAAAAAGGAGAATACAACAAAAAAAATAATAATATAATAAAATAATAAAATAAAAAAATAATTTAATTAAAAAGGTATATATTATAATAATTATAATTACACATATGTATATATATTTATTTATTTATTATAATTTTATTTTTTTTACTTCTCCTAAGAAAACAAGTTTGTATTTATTTAATCCCGAATCTAAAGGGAAAAAATGGACAAATAAAATAATGAGATATAATTCATAAAATATAAATATATATATATATATATATATATATGTATGTATATTTTTCATTAATCAATATATATATATATATATATATATATATATATATAATAATACAACAATGTGTTGCTGTTAAAAAAATATATATGTTATGAAATACTTTTTAGACCACATATATTATATATATATGTATATTCTCATTTTTTATTATTCAATATTTTCTCAAAAAATGAACAGCATAATTTCTACAATTATAATTTTTTCTTAATCTTTCATTCTTTATTTTCTTTTTCTTTTTTTTCTTTTTCTTTTTCTTTCCGTTTTGTGCTTACTCTGAAATTCATCCATTATATATTGGGGAAAAAATAAAAATATATTTATAATTAAGAATTAGTCTCTAAATATTTTTTAAAGTTAAAAGAAAATAAAACGAAATACCAATTAAAAATCTATTTTTTCCATAATTATTCCAACTTTTAATTTTAACTTATATTCTGTTATTTTATTTATTTTATTTTATTTATTATTTTTTTTTTTTTTGTTGGTTTTATTTTGTTCTGTTCATATAATATATATATATATTTTTATTTATTTATTATGTTATATATTGTACATGTTTATTGTAACAAGGTTTTCCTTTTTTTTTGAAAATTAACAAAAAAAATAATATTATAAATATATATACAATAATTAAATAAAAATAAATTATAAAAATATATATTAAAATATAAATTTTTCACAAAAAAAAAAAAAAAAAAAAAAAAAAACATATATATATGTATATTTATTTTTTTCTTCAATATCATGTAAATTATTTTTGTATTTTATTTTATATTTTTTTAATATTTAATGAATTTAATATTTATATTATTTTTTTTTATTTTTTTTTTCTTTGCATTTAAAAAAATTATTATATATATATATATACATATATATATATATTTATATAGTGTAATGAAATATAATAATAAACAACTATAAATGGATATGTGCACGCCAATAAAAATATATATACATATATATATATATTATATTTATGTATATATTATATTATTTTTATTATAAAAATAATTCTCTAAATATTTTAAATTCAAACAAAAGAAAATATTTATTTTTATAATAAAATATTTTTACTATTTATTCTGTATTTTTTTTTTTTTAAAGTACATATATATATAATATATTTTTCATTTAATTATTATATTTTTATTATTTAGTAATTATATATAATATAATATTTATTTTTTTTCTCATAAATATATATATGATTATAAAAAGTACATATATTTCTTTTGTATCATAAAATAGAAATTGTAAAAAATTATCCCACCAAAAAATATTTGTTATATATATACCAAAAGAAATAAAATAATAAAACAATAATATAAGGAAATAATAAAATATGCACGTTATATATATATATATATATATATATATTATATATGTAAGCATATCCTTTATGTTATTTTATATTTTCAATTTTTCAACTTGTAGTATTTCATTAAGAATACTCATATATTGTATATCTATATTGTATGTGGGAGAGTTGTATATAGCTTTTTTCATATAATAAAGAATATCATCATACTTATATATATTAATATTATTTTTTTCAATGTAGTCATGTGATTCAGAATTTTGAATTATATTTGTTCTTTCGTTTAATTTTTTGAAATTATTATTATTATTAATAGCATTCCTATTTTTATCATTATTTGGAGAACAGCTGATGGAAGAATTAGATTCATATAAATACTTCTCAACATATCCAGGTTTACATAATAAACTAGATGTGTCTATACATTCATTTGGGGTCTTCT
Source organism: Plasmodium sp. gorilla clade G2 (assembly GCF_900097015.1). NCBI lineage: Eukaryota > Apicomplexa > Aconoidasida > Haemosporida > Plasmodiidae > Plasmodium > Plasmodium adleri (nom. inval.). The sequence continues at coordinate 1,648,125 of NC_041703.1, forward strand.
TATTTTTGTCTTCATCACTTTGGTATATCACTTTATAGTTCATTTTTTTTTTTACGCATGTATCTTTTATATTACACTTATTTTTATGGTTATGCTTCAATATATAGAAAAAAAAAAATAATAAATAAATAAATAAATATATATATATATATATATATATATGTTATCAAATTAATTCATGGTAAATTTATTATTTGTACCTGTTCTAATTTAATGTTTGAATTTTTTTCATCAAATGAAGATATTTCTAAGAAATTATTCGATTGTTTGTTGTTCACATTTTGTTGAAATATACTTTTCTCTTTTTTATCATCATATATCTTATTTTTCTTATCGGTATTTTTTATAGTTGTGATATCAATATGATTATTTGTTTGATATATGTTTTGTTTTTTTTGTGTGTCTTCTACAATTGGTATGCTTGACATGTGTTTAAATTTTAAATCTACAAATAGGATATATACAGCAAAAATATATATATATATATATATATATATATATATATATATATATGTATTATTTCGTATATATCTTTATATGTTTATATATTTATATTATTGTACTTTTCTTTTTGCTTAAGATCATATTTCTTGAATGTTTTAAAACTATGGGTGATACATTTTCTTTAACTGAATTGATATTTTGAAAATTGGCATTTTTATTATGCTTAATATATGATGATTGATATAATAAAAGGTTTTTTCTCTGTTAAGAAAATAATAAAAGAAAAAGAATGTATAATAAATTAATATATATATATATATGTAATAGTGAATATATGTTTAAAAAAAGAAGAAAAACCTGAACGGCTTCCTTTTTTGTTAGATTCTTTTCAAAAGCACATAATTCATCTTCATCATCAAGTGCTATAAAAAGGATATATGTAAGTGTGCGTGAATATGTCAATAAATAAATATATATTTTGAATTATATTATATCTTTCTTTGTTCAATATATTTATACCTTGTATATCATTTAAATTATTATTAATAGGAAGTTTTATTTTTTGACAAACATTCGTGCAAGTATGCATTCTATAAATAAATAAATACATACATACATGCATATATATATATATATTTATTTATTTATTTACACATTTGTGTGCAATTTATATTACTTATTTTCATCTTTCTTCATTTTGAATACTTTTGTACATTTTTGTATGAAACCCAATTTTGAACATTTTCTTTTATCCATTGTTTGTGTGCTGGTATATGAATAAGAACAAGTAATTTTATTTTTGAAAATATCATACTTATCTTGAATACTTTGTTGATATGGTATATAATTAGGAAGTATCTCGTGTATATTATTAAGATTTAATTCTTTGATTTCTCCATTTAGTTTTTTTAATATACATTTGTTTTCTTGAATTTTATAATTTTCATTCTTTATCTGATGTGAATTGACACTTTTTGTTGTGTTCATATTTTTTTTCTTCCCTTCTGATAAACTTGTTTTATAACTATATTTTTTCTTTTGTCCTCTAGACATATAATCCTTTTTACAATTCAACATAGACTTATATATAACATTATTAATAAAACATTTTTCATTTATCTTATTGTTTAAATTTTTTTTTACACCATTCCTATCTTTGTCATTAATTTTGTTTTGTAGTTTTTTCCTTTTGGTCTCATTTGTATATTTCAAATTTGTACTTTTAATTTCTACTGAATTTTCATTTTTTTTTTTTTTTTTTTTTCTTGCATCTTTTATTTTATTTACCTGACTGGGACAGGTAATTTGCTTTAAATGGCTAGTTGTGCTAACCATTATTATAGGATGTTAAATGACAAAAGTTATTATAATATTTATTTATTTATTTGTTTATTATTTTTTTTTTTTTTTTTTTTTTGTATGTGTATATTTAAAATATATATTTGAATAAGTACGATAATATTTATAATTTAAAAATTATTGTACCTTTTTCTATTTTTTTTGTTTGATATATATGTTAAAAAATAAGACATAAATAAATGAAGAAAGAATACTAACACATAATAAATGTATGATAATACATATATAAATATATATATGTGTAGAAATATATATTTTTATGTTGAATAAAATATTTGGCTTATTCTTCAATTTAATGTTTTATTTTATTATATCTGTTTTACTTTTACTTTTACATTTACTTTTAATGCTCCTTAGAGCACAAAAAAGTAGAATTTATCTACAACATAAGGTAATTTAATAATACAAATAATTAAATATATATATGTTACATAATAAGACTTATTTATATTGACAAATATATTTTTTTTTTAAGTAATAATGATATGCATTAAAATGATTTATCTTATATGCACACCATAAAAATAAAAAATATAAAATATAAAATAAAAAAAATTAAATATAAACATATTTCAAAGATAAATATATAACAATTGAAACTTAATTGAATTTATTTAAAAGGTGATATTATTTTTACATATATATATATTTATTGTACTACTTTTAGAATGTTTTTATAATGTTGATAATTTAAAAAAAAAAAATAAAACAAATAAAAAAAAAATAATAATAATAAATATATAAATATAAACATAAACATAAACATATATATTTAGTTATGTACATGTATTTTGGTACACATATATAATATATTTATATATTTTTCATATTTAAAAAAAAAAATAGAAAAGTATCTTCATTTTTCATATGTTGGTCCTGTTTCTTTTTTTCTTTTTTTTTTTTTTTTTTCATATTTCATTCTAACGATTTTAAAATATGCTCTGATAATAGTTTATTGGTAGATCTACATATAATTTTTAATAAACATCCATATTGTTGTGATAAAATTAATGAAGCTTGACATAAAATATATGTGTCGTTTAAAAATTGTGCTGATAATAGCATATTATGGTTATTAGAGTTATTTTCTACATAATCAGTTTGATCACATGCAATCATATTTAATGTATTTAACAAACCTACAACAGCTTGTTGTATGCTTTCAAAGTTTAGACTGAATTTACTGAGAACCTCTGTATTGTAGTTGTCCATACTATCCCACATATGTTTAAATTCACCATGTCTTAAAATTTTAGGATTGATAAAATCTACGATTTGTATGCTAATTGGGTTAATAGAATAAGAGTCAGGGAATCCTTCATCGTGTTCATTTTCTTTAACTAGGAAATGTAATGATAATTGAAAGTTTTGATTAACATCAAAAGGGTCGACATTAATATTATCATTATTAATATTATTATTATTAATATTATTAATATTATCATTGTTGTTGTGATTGTTTGTATTTGTTTTATCAAAGGGTATGTTTTTTTTTAAAATGACATATAATTGTTGAGGTGTATTGTAATATAAATGATCAATAGTTGTTTTTTCTAAGATGGTCCATTTATTTTCTGATGAATGAATTTGTATATTTAGATTAGATAAGATTTGTTCAGTTAAAGTATTTTGTATAGTAAATTCTAAAACAAGATGTTCATCATAAATATATTTTTTTACAACAACAGTATATTCAGCTTCACTTTCTGTTAGAGGTATTGATTTATTTATAATATGAATATTAGATAAATTATAGATTTCAATAAATTTGGCCATATTATTTAAATATATAGCATCTGGTGTTACATCTAGATATTTATTAATATTAGAAATAGAATTAGTATTACTTAGATTAGGTATTTCATGATATGAAGTTTTATTTTTTTTCATAAAAGGAGAAGAAATATTATCCTTATTATTTAGATCATTAGATAACATAATTTGATCTTTCATATTTTCATATGAGAATTCTTCTTTTGGATCTTTTTCAATATGATTGGATATAAAATATAAGAGATGATCAATATTGTTATGTTGTTCATTCTGTAGGAGATGATCAATTAAATTGTCATCACTATTATTATTATTATTATTATTGTTACTACTATTATTATTTTGCTGTTGTTGTGTATTTTTTTCATATTCATTTGATATTTCTTCATTTGTATTATCGAGCTGTTTAATTTTTTCCTTTAACATGTAATAAAAAAAATTGGTTCTGTCTCTAACTTCATCATCATTATCTGCTAATAGACAATTTAATAGAACCAAAATATCTTTTGAATTTTCTGCACATTTTAAAGCTATATAAAATAAAGCATACATTCCATCTACTCTTATTGTTGAATTTTCTAATAGAAGACGATTATATATATATCTAATATATTTGGATGGGTTTTTTGTTTTAGGTATATGCATTAATAAGAATCTGATAACTTTTAATAATAATGTATGATATTCACAATCTTCAATAAATTCACATAATTGCAATATGGCTGTTTCTTCTGCATTTGGTAATTGTGTTATGATTAGAATAATAGAATCGATTGTACTAGCTTTAAATTGATATGATTCATCATCTCTTAAATTATTTGATAAAAAGTTAAGTATGATATTACATTTATTTGGATATATAAAACAAAGATTTTTGACTTCTTCAATAATTTTTATTTTGAATGTTGTATTATCAGCTGTCATATAATTATTAATTTGATTTAATAATTTATCTATACTAGTTTCATTTCCTGTTTTTAGTAGTGTTGTAAAAGCTAATACACATATACTTTTATTATTATCATATAAAAGATTTTCAATATCTTGATTTAGTTTAGATACAACATATGGTCTATGATGAGCTAGTTTATTTAATTGTCTAATGATAGAAAATTTATCAACAATTTTTGATGATAATAGAAACAGTTGACATACTTTTACACAATCATTTAATATATCTACATTAAATACGGTTGTAGTATTTTTTCCTTCTTGATCATAAATGGCTAGTTCGAATATACATTTAATGCATTCAAATAGGATAATAGCATCTTTATTATTTTTAAGGCAATTCTTAAGATAATCAAAGCAAACCTTGGTAGTAGGATGTATATATTTATTTTTATTAGCACAAAAATCGTTACCACTATTATTATGATTATTATGATGGTGATTATTATGATGATGTAGATGATGATTCATAGTAGCACCAGTACCAGCAACACCATTTATAATATTATTATTATTATTATTACTTTTGTTATGATTTATATTATGTTGATTATATGTATCCTTATATGATGTAATATTATAATTATAAACATTTCTATTTTGATTCATGTCATTATCAACTTCTGTGGAATATATTAAATAGGAAGCATATTTTATTAAAAGACAATTAGCTAATGAGCTTGATAATGTGTGTGAATTTTTAGTATATGAATTAATAATTTTTTCAAGTGCTAATTTATCTTGATTTTTAATTGAACATAATAATGTAAGAGCATGAAATTGTATCATAGGATGTTTACTATTTATGCATTCACTTACTTCATTAATCCATTTTTTAACAATATCTGAAGAAGTATTATTATGTAAATTTAATCCACATAATAATGCTGATGAAGATACGAATGGGTTTCTATCAACTACAGCTGTTTTTAAATATCTTTCTATTTGTGTTGCTAAGGAATAGTCAATAATTTTACTTAATACTCTTATAGCATTAGCTCTATAACAATCATTAGCTGAATTCATATCTTTAGTTAATGAACTTGTTACTATAAATATTTCTTTTTCATTTACAGGCAAATTTTTTATTAATAAATATATCATTCTTCTTAATCTCTCATTATTTGATTGAAATAATTTGGTAATACTAAAAAATATATCAGTACATTCTTGACTTGTTAATATATCATCTCCTTTATTTATTAAATATAATATTTTTGTCAATATCTGTAAACACTTTTGTGTATTCAAAGGATAACTAGAAAACACTCTTGTCTCTTGTAATATGCTTGCTTTATCTCCTTCATGTGGATTCACAAAATTTTTCTCATCATCATTCTTGAATTCCTTCAACAAATTTTTCTGGAGTTTGTTTTTAATACTCATCGATTTTAGCATTTTCACAAAAAAAAATAAAAAAAAATATAAAAAATATAAAATAAAAATAAAATAAAAATAAAGTAAAAATAAAATAAAAAATAAAATAAAAAATAGGGTGGATGGGTACAGAATATCAGGAAGGAATTACAACTATGATTATTTACATATATTTAATATATATATATATTATAATATTTTGCTTATATGCTAATTTTTATAGTATTAAATATATAGTACACTGCAAAAAAAAAAAAAAATACTAACCTTTTTTACATACATAAATATATTAATAAATCATTCTCCTATATCTTCAAAGATAAAAACAAATAAATATATAAATATAAAAATATAAAAATATATATATATCAAAATATCATACATCACTTTTTTTTATTTAGCAAACATACATACATAAATATATATATATATATATATATATTTATTTATTATTTTTTTGTCATTCCACCCACCCTTATTTAAAGGTAAATATTTTCTTATTTAATTATATATTAAAAACAACAAAAAAAAAAAAAAAAAAAAAGAAAACATATATATATATAATATATATATAATATATATTTTTCATTTATTATCACAAATTGAAAAAATGAAATTAATTTATAAAAAAAATATATTTTTTAAAAAAATAAACATGTATATATATATATATATATATTTTTATAAAGAATATAATATTGCATTATCATGTAAATTTTGTTAAAATATTTTTTTTTTTTTTTTGTTATAAAAATTTTTTTTTTGTACATATATATATATAAAGAAAAAATAAAAATGAATAAATATATATAATATATATTATATATATATATTATAATAATATGTTAATTTTTACCTTTCATAATATTTTAAAAAAATTTGTGCCTATATATATAATATATATATATATAAACAAGTTTTATTATATATATATTAAAATTAAAGATGTAAAAAAAAATATATTATTTATGTATATTTTATTTTATATATAATTTAATGAGAAATTTTTCAACTTGAACAGAAGGATGGATGAAATGATAAAAAAATAAAAATAAATAAATGAAATATATATTTAATATATATAAAATAATTGTATTATATATTATATATATATTAATATTATTATATACCCATTATATATATTAATATTTATATATATATAATATTATTTGAATACTTTATTTAAATAAATATATTTCAATAATATATAATATGATACAACAATTAAATTGACAAAAATATCTATGTAAAATAAAAAAAAAAAAATAATAAATAAATAAAAAATACATTATATACAATATATACAATATATATAAAAGCTATATTTATTTATTGTAGTTTTTATTTTTCTTATGTCTACTTTTTTAATTTATTATTCCATATATATATAATCTCTGTATTTATATATTTAATAAATTAAAAAATAAACTTAACATATATTATTACAAGTGTTAAGAAAAATATGTGCACTGTTTTGATAATCAAAAAAAAAGAAATTTTTATTTATTTCATTAAGAAGAAGAGGACACACATAATATATATATATATATATATATATATGTATTTATTTATGTATTTATTTATGTATTTATTTATGTGTAATGATTTCTTTATAGAATTCGTCTATTAAAAATTCCTATGCTTCAACTACATAAGTTATGTTGTTATATTAATATAATTATATTGGTTGAAAATTCTTGTAATTTTATAATTTTAAGTTTTTTTTTTTTTTTTTTTAAATTATTATTTCTAGAATATATATATTGGAAACATTCCTTTTTTTATCACAAAAAAATAAAAATATATATATATATATATATATATATATATAAAACAAAATTAAAAAAAAAGTTATAAAATTTACAAATTAAATATAAAAAACATGTGAATATTTTTTTCTCTTTTATTTTATATTTATGTGATATATGAAATATACATATATAAATAAAAAAAAAAAAAAAAATATATTATAAATTAAATGAGAACCAAGTTTATAAAATATAAAAAGGGAAATATATATATATATTATATATATGTATATATTTGATACCTCTTTATGTTTTTGAATATATCCTCATTATTCTTGTTTTCTTTTCTTTTGTTTTGTTTTCTTTTCATTTTTTTTTTTTTTTTTTTTTTTTAAACATTTATATAATTATACAATTTAAATGGCCATGGATTCACAGGGTCCTTATGCTTCCTCCGACTGATCCATAAGGGGGGTACCAAAAAAAAAAAAAAAAAAAAAAAAAAAAATCAAAATTAAAATGAAAAAATGAAGGTGAATTCATATACATGTATATATATATATATATATATATATATATATGTTTTTTTTTGATACCCTTTTAAGATTCTCATATTTTATATGTCTTGCATTTTTAAGAAAATGCCCTTATTTTTCAAATTGAAATTCTTTATATGTTCCTCACTTTTTTTCCTTTCCATATTATTATGTTCATCCTCATTTTGTTTTATTTGATTTATTTTTTTGTATTTAGATACTTGTCCTACTTCTCTGACTGCATATTTATATTCAGTATTATAAGAATCTACGATATTTTCCTTGTTTGAAAAATATTGAACCTCTACATCACTATAATCAAATGTTGAACAGCTTGAATTTTTCACAGAACTTTCTTTTATACTATCATCTAAAGTTATAGATGAAGACTTATTTGAGACCTTTATATTATTATTAATAGAATAATAAACACACTGCTTATTTTCATTATTATAATTTTTATCAACAAATGTTGTATTTGTATCTATGCTTTCTCCATTTATTAATTCTTCCAATATTTTATCATCTTCTTGATCTTTTTTATATGAACACAAAGATGCATGTGGATCATATTTTGTATTATCATATATTTTTGATTCTTCCATGTTTGTGGAAGAAAAAGAATTCTTATCATGTCCATTCAAATTATCATGATTAATAAAATTATTAATATTATTTTTTTTGTGTGTATCTTCCTTTATCTCATATTTTATCGATTCATCATCATCATCATTATTATTGTGATCATAGGTATGTATATTATATGCTGCTATATTTTTTTTAGTATCATCATTCTTTTTTTTATCAATAAATATATTTTCATATCCAGTGCTCACACTATCTAACATATTCCCTTTGACATCATTTATCTTTTTATCTTTTGTATTTATTAAAATGTTATTAATTTTATTTTTTGTATTTTCTTCAATTGTAATAATCTGTACATCTTTAACTTCATCTTCCTCTTCATATACATCTACACCCCTATGATAGTTATACTTTTGACCTCTTTGATTTTTTTTGAAATACCCATTTGTAGATATATCATCATTATTATTCATATCATAATTGTAAAAGCCATATTTTTTCTTATTATCTTTATTCATAATTAAAACCTTTTGTTTATTCTTATATACTTCCAACATATTTTTATTGTCACAATAGTTTAGTGTATCCATATAATATTTCATAGGACTGTCTGTTCTTTTTTCATTACTATTATTTTTATCATCATAAGTATTATTCATAAAATTGTTAATTATAATATTATTGCTAATATCTAATGAATTGTTTTTTTCGTTTCTATATATTTCTACATCTACCTTTTTATCAGTGTGTTTATATAAATTCTGTTCTTTAAACACATCTGCTACTCCTTCTTCCTTCTTATTTAAGATGTTCATAGTATCATTTTTATATGTATCTCTTCTTTTTTCTATTAAATTATTTAATTTGTTCTCCTTCAAATTATCATAACCACTCTTCTTTTTAAAGATCAAACGCTTGTCAGATCTAAAAGAATCTTTCTCAAAAAAAAAGTCTCCATTATGCTTTAACTGCATCTTATGATCAACTTTTTTATATGTACTACCATATGAAGAATTATTATATTTGTCATTGTAATTGTTGTAGATGGATTTTTTTTCAGATTCAACCACATCATGTGTAATATTTTTATTATGAAACATATTCGTGTTATTTATATCATCATAATATTTATTTCCTATATTTCTTTCATTCTTTTCTTTTTTATAATTTACATTATTGTCATCTAATATTTTATTTATTTTTAATAATAGCCTCGGCAAAGTATTTTTCTTATCATCATTTTTTATATTTATTTCGTTATCAATAATTTTATTTGTATCATTAGTATTATTCTTTGTGTTATTATTTTTATTTATATTTATATTTTTATATTTTTTTTTTAAATTTAAGCGGTCTAGAAAAATATTATATTCCTCTTCATATTTATTAATATATTGGCTCATATTTTTATCATTTTTTTTTGAAAAAAGGTCCCTACTTATATTGTTTTTATTATTATAAATATTTATATATTTATTTTCTACATCTACATTATTCTTATTGTGAACCGCATCTACCATTTTTGAATCCTTATTCTCTCTTAACATATTACCATCATTTGTTTGTGATGATAATATGGTTTTATCCTGATGCCACCTAAAATTAATATCTTCCACATTTATATTTTTTCCTGACAAAATATTTTTCTTGTCCTCTTTATTATTTATATCAACTTGATAATGACTCTTTTTATCCATCTTATCACATTCATAATGATATTTATATAAATGTTCATCCTTTTTTATGTCTGTACATTTTTTTCCTTCATCTTTTATTATATAATTATTTTCACTTTTATTTCTTTCATCTTTTCCCACATCCTTTCTATTATTATTTAAAATGTGATTTATAATAATATCACTTGTATATGTATCCTTTTTAGATGTGTCATTTGTCTTAATACTATTTTCTTCTTTATCCTTATTCCTCATCATATCTCTCATTTTGAATGTCTTTTTGGTTAGTATTTCTTTTGTTTCATGCATATCCTTTTTATAATTTTTCAAAATATTTTTCATATTTTCTATATCACATAAGAATAAAGAATTATATTTTTTTTGATTATAATGCATAAAATCATCTGTATCTGTAATACTTGAAGATTTATCTCGTACGTTTTTCATATCTCCATTTGTTTTGTCATTCATATGTTTGTTTTTTTTTAAATAGGTAATATAATTATGATAGTTATATATATGTCTATCACTATTTTTTTTTCCTCTATTATTATCATCATTGTTATTATTATCGTCATCGTCATCATCATCACTGTCATCGTCGTTATCTTCTTCGTCTTCTTCATCGTCATCTTCATCGTCCTCTTCCTCTTCTTCTTCATCTTCGTCGTCGTCATTTTCGTCCTCATCTTCATTATCTATATTTTCATTATCTATATTTTCATTATTATGATCAATTTTGTTTTCATTTTCTTCTTCCTCTTCTTCTTCCTCGTCATCCTCCACCTCTTCTTCTACATCTTCCTCTTCATCATCATTATATACATCTTCTTCATTTTCCATATTACTATCACTTTCAACATTTTTATTGTCACTGATAGTATGCTTATCCTTTTTGTAGGTATCAAGATTCATCTTTCCTTCTTCAAAATATTTATTATCATCATATATCTGACCGTATGTCCTTCTGCTAGCTTGTTTGTCAAAATAGTTTCCTTTTGCATGTCTGATGCTCTCACCAGAATCTTCATTTGTGTTACACATATTGATATTTTCATTGACATTATATATATCCTTATTAATATTACTATTATTACTATTATTATTATTATTATGTATAAGTAATTCATTTTTGTTATAAAATATTTTTTCATTCAGAGTTTTGTATTTATTGTAATAGCTATTTACATCTTCCTGATTATTAAATTGCATCATCATATCTTTTCTATGATCCGTATTTTTTTTGTTTATAGGATCATATTTTTTAGTATTTTTTTTCTTTTTATTATTTTTATTTTTGTCATATGTGCTCTTATCATTTTCTTCAAAACTATCGCTGATGATAAAAACTTCTTTATGTTCTTCTGTTCGATTATTTTTATAATTTCCATTGCAATTATTTGAGTTGACTACAATATGGTCTTTATGTGCATGTCTTCGATTATGATAAAGGATATTATTATTATTTATATTATTATTATTATTATTATTTATATTATTAATATTTATATTATTTATATTATTTATATTATTTATATTATTATTGTTGTGGTCGTAATAACCTTTAGGAAGTACTCCAATTTGTCGATTCATTTTGTATTCTTCTTTATTTGTCTCATGAGTTGTGGTACTTGCTATATTTACCATATGATTTTTTTTTGGAACAGTTGTATTTTTTTTTGTTTCAAATTGATCTATATAATTCTTACTGTTATTATATTCCTTATTTTTTGTAATAATGCGTTGTATCTCTTTATCATTATTATAAGGAAGATATTGATCTCTCCTATTTTTATTTCTATTAATTTGTATATCATCAAATTTAATATTGCTATTATTTTTATGGTTATCCATATTGTTAACCTCATCCTTATCATATGTATTATCATATCTATTATCATATCTATTATCATATGTATCTTCATCAACATTATTGTGATATTTGTTTTTATCCACATTGTTTTGGTCATGCATTTTTATATTGTCCATATTTTTCATATTTTTCATATATTCCACATTTTCCACATTTTCCATATTTTCCATATTTTCTATATTTTTCTTGGCCTCATGTTTATCCTTACCATCCCCATTTTTATTTTCTTCTATATTTTCCATTTTGTTTATTTCATTTTTTTTGACTGAGCAGCAATTAATTTTGCCTTTAAAATTATTCTTCATCATATAAAAGAGTAACTCGTAATCATTTTTGAGACATGAGCGTGAATACTTGTTAGTCTTCTCCTTATTATTTTTTTCATTGTCTATGATGAGGGTGTTTTTATTATTCTTTGTGCTAGATGAAGAAAAGTTATGTTGATTTTCAATATCGTTATATTTGCCTATAATTTTTGTGTTACCGCTACTGTTATTATTATTGTTATTATTATTGTTATTATTATTGCTATTATTATTATTGATATTATTGATATTATTGATATTATTATTGATATTATTATTGTTGGATGAGATGGAAGATATGTTTTTAAAAAAGTCCCAATTATTTGATAATAAATATATCCATCTACTCTTAACTTTCTCATGCCATAAAAATCTTGAATTTTGCAAACTAAAATTATTCAACATTTCTGTCACCCATGGATGATCTAAAACATTTTGTAAGCTAAGTCTTTCTATTGGATTTGATGATGTTAATTTAACGAATAAATCCCATGCTTTTAGATTTTCTCTGAATCTACTAGGAGGTTTAGAATGTCTTAAATTATGAACTGTCTTTAAAATAGTTTGTGCTACCTTTGAACATTCTATTCCTTTTTGTCTGCATACAAATCTTCCAGATATAAATAATATCATATTCATACCTAAGGCATAATTATCAATTTTTTCAGTCATAGGACCAGTATTTCTTAAAACTTCAGGAGGGTTAATTTCTAATGTTCCTGGCCATTCAGTTGGATGTAAATTACATGAATCAATATGTTCTGACCATCCAAAATCTGCTATTACAATACGTTTATTATCATATCTTAATATATTTGTAGGTTTTAGATCACGATGAACAATATTCATATCTTGTATATACCACATACCTTGTAATAACTGAATAAAATATAAAAATGCTTCATTCATATTACTAGATAAATTTTCTTTCCATAACGTACCATCATTTGCAAAATCTTGTATTAATATCCATCCTTCTTTTCCTCCTATAACCTTATGTAATTTAATAACACCAGGACATTGACATATGGACAAATTTATTATTTCTTTAGTAAACATTTCTACAATTCTATTAAATGATTCTTTTGGAAACTGATTAGGTTGTAATAATTTAGCTGCATATATTTCATTTGTTATTTTATGTTTCACTTTCCATACTTGAGCATATGTCCCTTTTCCTAAATTACTTAATACAATATAATCTTTAAAACAACTATCATTTGTTCTTACAATACGTATATGATTATGTAACACACTAGGCAATTGTAATACATCATTATTGGTTGATAAATTTGATCCAGCTTTTATTTCTTCATTCTTTCTATTCTTTATATTGTATTGTTTCTTATAGTAATTCTCGTTGTATTCGCTACTATCTTTGTTCTCATGTTGGTTCATTGTCTTGACGCTTTTCTTATTATTCGAATAATCCATCTTACAAATATGTAAATATGTAAATATATATATATATGACTCTTATCAATAACAAAACGGAACAAATATATAAATATATATATATATATATATATGTATAATGATATGAGAAGCAATCAGATACTACCACTAAAATTATAATATATTCTGTTATATTATATATATATATACATACGTATGTATAATTTTCCCTTTTTCTGTTATCTTTTTTTTTTTTTTTTTTTTTTTTTTTTTTTTTTATTATCCCATATATTACTGACCAGCTATATTCTTCATATATAAATTTATAAAATATCCCTTCAATATGGTTACATTTAGACAAATTAACTTATATATGTATATATTTCATATACATACAAGGTATAGCACTACAAATACAATTATGAAATAAATATATAGATCTATAAATATATATATACATATATATATATATATATATTTATATATATTTATATTTATGTTGCCACATGTTATATTCTTTGACGCACCTACCCGTATGCTCAACCAACAAAATATAAAAATAAAACAATAACAAATTAAATATGGAAGAACAATGAATAGGAAAAAAAATTATAAAAAATAAATAAGACAAAAAAGAAAAATATATATATAAAACAAAACAAAAAAAAAAAAAAAAAAATATATATATATATATATATATAAAACAAAACAAATCTAAGAACAACAATCAAAAAGAAGATTCTTCTCAGAAATACAATTCGTCATTTTTATGTAATACATCTATAAAAACATAACAACAACAATAAATATATATATATATAAACTATTAAAATTTCATTTTTATGTTAATTATGAATAATTAAAATCTGTTCATTTCTTATTTTTTAATATTAATATTGATTTGCTTTATTTATTTTCTACACATTTATGATTAATTGACACATACATATATATATATATATATATATATATATATTTGTATATAATAACGTTTAAATGTTTTACAGTTTCATTCTTGTATCCATTCATATAAATATATCTATATAGTATATACATAAATATATTTATACGAATGATATGTCTTAACAAATTAATAATATAATTAATTTATTTTTTAATAATCACATGTATATTATACTTTCACGTCTGATATCTTCTTAATCTTTCCAAAGATTTAATTTATAGTATATCTTTTTTACACATATATGTGTGAGAACAAAAAATAAAAAATTATAAGTATATATATATATATATATAAATAGACGTTTTACTCACATATGTCCTTATTACAATTCTATTAATGTGTGCATTCATATAATGTGCATATCACTCTATATATTATGTTGTATAATATATATATATATATATATATTTCTGTACTGTTCATAAAAAAAAGTCACGTTATATACAACTGTACTTGGAAAATTATTAACTGTTCATGCTTTTTTATCCCAATATTTATTAACTGTTCATATTTTTGTATTCTTCATGTTCATAAAAATAAAATAAAACAAAAATATGAAAAAAATAAAATAATATAACAAATAATGCAAACTGTTGTGTATATTTATTCGAGAAAAGAAATATCCAAAAAAATGTCTACGAGTGTGGAAAATAAAAGGTATATAAGAAACACAAAAAATTTAATAAAAAAAAAATATATATATATATAATAAAAGAATAAATATGAATTAAAAATAAGACAGGTAAAGTTATAGAGACATTTACGGAATCACTATATATATATATATGTATGTCTATATGTAATTTTTAATATATATATATATATTTTGTTTGTAACTTTCTATTTTGTATAGATGAATATGGGAGGATATATTTATAAATTTTGCTCTTTTTCTTGTATAGGTTATTAAATATGAAAGATACATATATGTATTTTTATTTTCTTTTTTTTACATATCTTTTGTAATATATGTATTTATAATGGTTGACAAAAATGTTTCTTTTTTATTAACTTGGAAAAAAAAAAAAAAGAAAAGAAAATGTAAATATATAAACAAATAAATAAATAAATATATATAAGATGTGATAATAGAAAAATGATTAAAAAAAACAATATACACAAATATAAAAAATATATATTATATAGTATACTCTGTGTTAATCAATTATATTATATATATATATATATACATATATACATATACTATATAGTTTGTTCATTACAAAAAATCTTTTTTATATTATTTTTTTATATTAAAATAAATAATTTATTAATTATATTATATATATATGTGTGTATATATGTATTTATGTACTTATAAAGTTGCATTTGTGTATGTATGTATGTATGATTGTATTATTTTATCTTTATTATATTTTCATAAAAATAATCGCTCCAAATATATATATATATATATCTAATATCTTTGTTAGACTTTTAGAATCGTATTTTTTTTTTTTTTTTTTTTTTTTATAAAGGATGATATATATATGTGTATGTTTGTATGTAAGTATATATATATATATATACATATACATATATTGTGTATATATATGCTGGTGCAACTTTAAAAAAATAATCTTATGTTTCCATATGGCATTCTATTCTATGATATTTTATTATTTTTCTTTTTTTAATTTGTTTTATTTAATTATTTTTGTTTTAAAATTTATGCTATATATATACATACATATAAGAAAAATATATAGAGTTGTTATTACGCTGCTATATAGTGCACATAATATTTGACCTAATAGAAAAATGTATACATATATATATATATACATATATATATATATGAGCACAGTATATTTTCATATAGCTAGAATTATATACACAAGTACATAATGACATATATATATTTATTTTCTTTTTATGCAACTTGATGTATTTTTATAAGTATATAATATTTAGTAAATTTTTTTTTTTTTTTTTTTTGATGGACACCTTAGAAAATATTTAGAAAGTACTACCAGACTAAATAGTAAAAAAAAAAAAAAAAAAAAAAAAAAAAAGATAATAATATAAAATAAGTTATTTATATAGTAAAAATAATATATCATTTTTATGCATATTCATTTTTTATTAATTATAATTTCTCATATTATTTAAAAATATTATCTTTAGAATATAGCACAGAATATGCCCCTAAAAAAAAAAATGTACAGCATTGTTATGAATATTTTTTTTTATGTGCACATTTGTGATATAGGATCCTATACAAAAAAATAAAATCAAATCAAATAAATTAAATGATAATATTTAAATGAATGTTTTTAAGATTTAAAAATATATATATATATATATATATATATATATATTATATATGTATGCTCAATATTTTACATATTTTTAAAAAAAGGAACAAAAAATATCTCTGGATACGAATTTTAAAAATCATAAAAGAAACATCTATTGAATAGTTATTTATTATAAGAACTAAATTTATTGCATGTACATTTTTATAAAATATAATTTATAAAAAAAATATTCTATTCTTTATTTATTATATTATGGACATATTATGTGCAGAATTGTCGGTTATGGTTTTTCCACATATGTGGCATTTTCCTAATTTATATGCGCTAATAAAAAAAAAAAATAAAAAAAATAAAAATAAAAATAAAGAATAAATATTATATATATTATAAGCATATTAATGTTATATTTTTATTTTATTTTTTATTATTTATTTTTTTAATACCACATGGAACAATATTTCCCATCCACATGTAATTGACTATTGCATTGTTTGCATTTTCTATTGTCAAATCTGAAAAAAAAAAAAAAAAAAAATATTATATATATATATATATATATATATATGTAATAATAAAAAGGTAATAATATTTTTTTTTTTTTTTTATTTTAAATTTTATCCTTATTATAATTATAAGATGTATTAAGTAGT
The DNA here is from genome assembly GCF_900097015.1 of Plasmodium sp. gorilla clade G2. Lineage (NCBI taxonomy): Eukaryota > Apicomplexa > Aconoidasida > Haemosporida > Plasmodiidae > Plasmodium > Plasmodium adleri (nom. inval.). The sequence goes on from NC_041703.1 coordinate 1,666,025, forward strand.
TTGAAAACGAAAAAAATAAATACTTTTTATAATTATATTAATATAAATTACTTTTGTTTATTATTATACAACAATAATTTGTTGCTTCCGAAAGATCTGTTAAAACCTAAAAAGAAAGGAAAGGATTTAAAGAATACGCGATATAAATAAAATGTAAATAAATAAATAAATATATTATATATATATATATATATTTTTCTTTGTGTGTATGTATGAAGAGAATATTTTAAATCATTGAATCATTTGATATGCGTCTTTAAAGAATATTTTAAAAAAAGAAACACATGTACACATATAAATAAATAAATATATATATAATATATATAATAATTGAATAATATATTACTATTATTTACATCAGGTGTTGGTAATTTCTTTAACTTTTGTTCACACTTCTCACAAGGCATATTAATTTATTTTATTTTTTATAATACTAAAAAATATGTATTTATGACATATATTTTTATTATTTATAATTCTAAGTTTGATACAAACAATATAAATATCATTTGTGATAAAAAAAAAAAATATGTATATATAATTATAATATAAAAATATATTTTTTTTTTTATTTTATTTTACATTATTTTTTCTTAAATAATGTTTCTTCATATAAAAAAGAAAAAAAAAGAAATAAAATGATACATAAAAATATATAAATAAATAAAATAAAACAAACTATATATTAAAAGTTTAAGCGTAAAAATGATTTGTTCGATACATTTTATTTTTTTGTATAAAGGTATATATAGTAGAAAAAAAAAAAAAAAAAACAGAAAAAATAGATTAATAATAAATATAACAAGTTTGTTTTATTTTATTTTATTTAATATAATAATATTATTTTATTTTTTTTTTAATTATGATATTTATTACTATTAAAATTTACATAAGATAATGTTTTTTTTGATATTTATAAATATGTATTTATATTGAAAATCGATAAATACTTTTAAACCAAAAAAAAAAAAAAAAAAAAAAAAAAAAAAAAAAAATAACATAAAAATAATTAAACATATTAAATATATTTATTTATATTTATATTTAAATAATTTAATAAGATTATATAAATCACTAATTAAACAAAAGGTTAAAAAAAAAAAAATATATATATATATATATATAAACTTTCATGTCGGAATAAAATAGGTAGTATATTTTATTATTTTTATTTAATCAAATAGGGGATTATAATTTACCTAAAAAAAAAAAGACAAAAAAAATAAAAATAAATATAAATAAATAAAAATAAATAAATCATATATTAAAATATATATATATATATATATATATATATATATATATATATTATATTTGTGTTATTACTTTTTTCTTCATTGGTTCTTTTTCAAATAGATGTTTTCCCTTCGATTCTACAAAAAAATAAAATAAGTAATAAAATAAAATAAAATAAAACAAATGAACATTATAATATATATATATATATATATATATATATATATATGTATATATTTATTTTTTATTAATTCTATTACCATTCATGTGACCCTGCTGCATATATGATGATGGACTATTTCCCATTTTTTGTCCTAGCATGCTTGTCTGTTTCATCATATTGGTGTTCATTGAGCTAGGTGACATATTTCGATTATGCATCATGGGATTGCGTTTACTAAAATGAAAATATATATATATATATATATATATATATATATATATATATTTATATTTATATATATATATTTATTTATTCATTTATTTTTTTAATTACCTCATTGATGATGATCCCTCATTGAGATACATGTTCATATTTGCATTACTTCCTTGAGACATGTTAGGATTGTGTTTGGATGAGTGATTATATTGATTTGCATTTTTCAAACTTTTTTGATAATCCATTAGATCTTGCTCATAATTTGCATCAAATAAGTCTAGATTTATAGATGTAATATTAGGATCTTTTAGTAATACTTGGTTTGCTTTTTTCAATATTTCTAATTGATTATTTAGATGTTCTCTTTCTTTTACTACATTTGGTGGTTCATTAAGAAGATCATATAATTTTTGTTCACTATTTAAATCTGAATAGAGTTCGAATTGCATTTTTTCTTGTAATTTTCTAATTAAGAAATATCCTATCATTTTTGGAACGCTATCTCTTACATTTCTTAAAACAATATTAAAATAGCAATCAAGTCTACGTCTGATTTCTTGAATAAATTGAGCATTGTATCTTGTTTTTTTTTTTTCTTTAGTATTCCATATATTCATAACTGATTTTTGTGCTGAGGTAACAAATTTAGCTGCTTTTCCAGTTATATTATATTCTTGATCACTCATAATATTTGAATAATATTTACTACTAGTTGAAAGTAATGTATCTTGATTTGAGTTTGATATATTTGATTGTTGTCTTTTATTTTGATTTCTATGTTGTAATCCATAGTCATAACTACTACTATTATTATTATTTGTGTTATTATGATTTTCATTCTGTTCATCATCTGCTGCATTTATGATACTACCATGTTCAATTAAATAAGAAGCATCATTTGTAAATAAATAATTTGTTTCTGCATCAATATAATTTTCTAAAATTATTTGTGTATTTTCTTTTTCTCTCATTAATATTGTTTGAGATAATTCAAGAACTTGTTCAGATAATTTTGGAAATCGATTTAATACTCTGTTAGCAATTTTTTGAGATAAAATTTCTAATGTTTGACTAACTCTATCTAAACAATTAAAAACAGGTGCATTAATTTTTTTTAAATGTGGTAATATTAAGAATTCAAATGTATCAGGTGATGGAAATCCTGGTAAACTATCTCCTTCATGTAAACAAATAGCATCATCAATATCATTATCAGTTAATTCACTTGTAACATTTTTTCCTACATATTCATCTAAGAATTCATTAAATATAGTACGTACTTTAAGACCACATAAAATATCATTATTTTCTATAAAAACTTGAACTCTTTTATCATATTTCCCTTTTAATGTATTTTTAAAGATTTCACAATAATCTGTAATCATAGACCATAAAAGTTGTGTTTTTTTTGTAGCATCTAAAGGTACATTAGTTCCTAGTTCATATAATTTGTCATTGATATATCTGATTTTATCATTAATTTCTACTTTTATATCTGGTAAAAAATTTTTTATATGTCTTAATAAAACTTTTGTTAATTTATCTGTTAAAGAATTTGTTCCATATAAAGATGGTGGTAATTTTTTATATACTGGATGTTTTTGAAAAAATTCTAATTCATCTTTTAAGGATTGACTTATAGTTTTCCCTTTTTTAATATCAGCAGTTGATCTATTAACAACACCAGTATATCCTAATCTTAAATTTATTTCATCATTTAATAACATTTTACTTGCATCAGCACCTTTATCCATTAAATCTATTTTTGTGATAACACCAATGGTTCTTAAACCTTTAGGATCTACTTTTCTAGCTATTTGTAATGCATCACTAGTAGACATATCAGCATTTGCTGGTAAGACAGCTAATATAATTGTTCTTGGATCTTTTACATATCGAAGAGCCATATCTCTAGTTAATCTTTCTATATCATCTGTTTGATCAGAATTTTTTAAAGGTACTCTTGTTATACCTGGTAAATCTATTAAAGATAGATCTGGACATTTAATAGAATATATATTTAATACTATAGGTTCATCTATTATTCCTTTATTTTTTCCAGCTAATTCATCTGTTAATCTATTTATTTGTTCCCTCACTTCATTAAAATCAGTATACTTTTTATTCTTCTCATTTTCAAATACAGCCCAATGTTTAATTTCACTATCTTCTTTTATATGTATTAATCGAAATTCAATAGGTCTCCTTGTTACAATCCCTTCTCCTCTTGGTAAGAAATCCATACCAACAATGGATTCTAAAACACTACTCTTACCACTGCTTTGAGTACCCACAACACATATTCGAGGTAAATTTATATATTTTTGCAATCCAATATCTCTCAGCTCGTCGATGACATTGATTAGTTTTCTCAGGTTATTATACATTGACGTTTCCATGTTATTCAAAATATTAAATATTTACAAAAAAAAAGAAAAAAAAAAAATATATATATATAATAAATTATAAGTAGAAGATATAATAAACATACGAGGCAAATAAGATGTTCATATGCTAAACATATGATCAATATATATATATATTAATATATATATATATATATTTATTTATTTGTTTATACACAAAGGATGTTTAAAACATATACACCCTGCACTTACATACACATAAAAACAATGATAGCATTATATAAATATATTTAAATATATATATATATATGTGTGTTTATTTTTTTATTTTTTTTTTTTTATATCTGTGCAATGGAACTGTTATATTAAATCATATACAAAAATTATAAAAAAAAAAATAATACATATAAATATATATACATATATCAAACATATATTATAATAATATATATGTTCATAAATTTTTCCAAGAAAAATAATATTTTCTTTTCAAATCATTTATAATACATATATATAAATAAATAAAAAATATATATTTATATATATATATATATATATATATATATATATACAATTGATCTTTAGATTTATATTTTTATATTTGTGCCTATTCTGTGCTCATCGTTAAAAAAAAATTTTTATGATAAATAGGATAATAAATAAAAAAAACAATCACAAACAATATATATAATAAATATAAAAACAAAAAATTATTAAAAAAGAAAAGATATATATTTTTCACACATGTATAAACCTAAACATATAAATATAATAATACCTATTTTATGTGAATAATTTTTCTGCTTTTTTTTTTAAAAAAGAAAAAAAAAAAAAAAAAAATACATAAATTTATTTATTTTAAAACTTAAAAATGTATATATTATATGTATATTATATATATATTTATATATATATTTATAATATTGATAAATATTTTTTTATAAAAGCATAGGTCATTAATAATGGTCCACATTTATTTTTATATACGTGCCAGTTGAATGTTTAACAAAATATTTTCACATAAAGAGAGAAAAAAAAGAGTAAAATATTTAAAAAAATAAAATAGTTCAGTTATATAAAATATATTTTTGTTCTGGAAATACATTTAATTATATATTCAATGTCTATTAAATATTTTACATATAAATGGTATATATATATATATATATATATATGCATTATTATATAATATTTTTATGTATATATCAATACAAATATAAAGAGAAAGAGAACAAAAATACTCATGTACACATTAGCATGGAAAAAATAATATAATATAATAAAATATATATATTATATATAATATATATATAATATATTTTTTTTTTTTTTTTATTTTAAATATATAATTTTTATTTACTATAAATATTTATTTCTAATTAATAAAGTATATTATAATATATTACATGATACATATTAAAAAATTGATGAGAATACTTTTAAAAATTGTATATAAAAAAATACAATTTAAAAAAAAATAAAAATTTTTATGTAAAATTTTTCATATAGGATATAAAATTAAAAAAAAAAAAAAAAAAATACATATTAAAAATAATATATATTATATATGATAAACAGATTAAAAAAAAAAAAATAAATACACCCAGTTTAATTTAAACTTTAAAAAATTTGTAAATTTTTTATTCTTTTTTTAATTGTTGTATTTTATTATTTTATGGTTTTTATTCTGAATAAATAAAAAAAAATAACATGGTGATATAATATATTTTTATTTATATATATAAAATTTTAAATATCTTAATAATTTGTATAAATATATATTATATATATATATATTAATAATATATTTTATTTATATATATATATATATATATATATATATGTATTCTAAATATTATATATAATATATAAATAAAATATATATATTATTTATATATATATATATATATATATATAAATTAGATAGTTAAAAAAATATTAGATAAACGTTGTTACTATATAATAATACTTTGTTGTCATTTTTTTTATATTGTCCTCCTATATATTTTTCTATATATTTCTATAATCTGTTTTTTTTTTTTTTTTTTTTTTTAGTAATTATGGAAAAGAATATTATATATAAATATAAGATTGTTTTATTTCTTACATTAATTAAGAAAATATGAAATGAAATATATAGTCATTAATTTTTTCTCTCCACATATATAATATATATATAGTTACTGATAATTTTAGTAAAATATATATGAAATAGAATGAAATAAAATATTAATATTTTAAATATATTTTTTTAATTTTTCTATATTTTTATTTTATTTTATTTTTTGTTATGTTTTATTATTATGATAAAATAATATTTTATCTATATTCTCATGAATTTAAAGTCTTTTAAAATTATTCACAAGTATATTTTTATTCCTTGCACATTTAAAGGGTGTTTTTTTTTTTTGGTTTTTTTGTTGTTCTTATAATATTAAAATGTGTTAATAATTCCTCTTATTTTGTTTTATAAAAATTATATATATTATTATTTTTTTAATACAAATGAAGAATATATAATGATTAACATTTTATTTTACTATATGTTTTTATGTAAAGTCCATAGTCTGATATTTTAAAGGTTAAATATTTTATCTTAACGAATTATCATATGATAAGTTAATAATGTATATTTATTACATTATATATTTTGATTGGCTTTAACAGGATATGAAAAAGATTCTACGGTTATATTTCTATATTACTAATATGTATATGAAAAGGGCATAAATATAAATAAATCAATATATAAATATATATACATATAAATATATGTATGTATATTTATATACACATATATTTATATATTTATATATATATATATATTTAAATTATCTATGAATATTAAACATTTTTATAATATATATGTAAAATAAAAAAACATCCTGAACATATGAACACGTTCATAATTTTTTTGAACTAATTGTTTAATTATAAAATAATGATTTATATATGTATATAATGCCATGTTCTATTAATAATAAAGTGAAGTTTGTGTTTAAATATAAAAAATTATAAAAAGGAGGCATATAAATATAAACATATATATATGTATATATATATATATATATATATATATATATATATATATTTATTATTTTTTTTTTTTTTTTTTTTTTTTTTTTTCTTTTGGCTAGTTCACCAAACAAAAATCATCAATAAAATATATTATTATTATTGTATTAAATTAAAGTATATATATATATATATATATATATATATATATAGAATAAAGGATAATGAAACATTAAATAATTTTTTTAGAGAGAATTACACATTTTATTTTAATATATTTTAATATATAAAAATGAATAGGGTGATATATTTGTAAAGAGCCAATTTTCTCCGCTCATCCTTTTAAGAGATATAATTTAAAGTTAGGAATGGGAATATACATATATAAATATAAATAAATAAATATATACATATATATATATATTCCATATATATGTATCTTTCCTTCATAATCTGGGAAGAGGGGGAAAATGCTTTATTGCGGGCTATTGCATTTTTTGTTAGTTTTATTATTTTTAAATTTAAGCATAAGATCAAAAATATTAAACAGCAATGATCATATAAAATATAATCCAAGCCATATCTGCATAGGGAGGATAAAAAGAAAGTTTGCAAATGATAATTTTTTATTAAATAAAAAAATTAGAAATTGTAGGAACTATGCAAATGTTTACAAAATATATAATAAAACTAAAAAAAGAAGGGACTTAGAAAATTCGATTAATCCATTAAAGAGGTTTAAAAAAGAATTCACTTTTTTAAGTTCCCATGTGTGTAATAAAATATATGAGGTGAAAGAAAAAAAAAGAAAAAAGAAAAAAATAGATTACGATAATTTTTATAAAAGGAATATGCTAAATGTCGTAAAAATATGGAGAACAGAGAAACGGAATAATTATGATATGTGTTTATATTTTAAGAACACAAATGTAAATGTGTTATCAAATATAAAAAATAAATGTAAATATTATTTTGGAAGAATAAAGAATTATATAGAAGAAGATAACATGTTAAATTTTTTTTATATATGTAAAAATGTGTTATGGAAAAAGAGCATATTTTTCTTAACAATATTTGTTATGATTAATAGTGCTATTATTAGTATAATAATTCCTCGATATGATAATATAATATTTAGTGAATTAAATAATAGGAAGTTTGATAGATTTGGTTATTTATTATGTAATTGTATATTGATACGTGTTTTAAATATATTATTTTGTGGTTTAAGGAATTATATTTTTATGATAACAAGTTCTTATTGTTTGAAGAGTGTGAAAAGTATATTATTTAGAATATATTTAAATAAAGATTATGAATATTATGATAAGGTGGATCATAATGTTATAATAAATAAATTAACCTTAGAAGCACATAATTTTTCAGATATTATACCATATTATATCAATCCATTAATAAGAAATTTTTTTTCAATTATTTTAAATTTTTCCTATATCTTTTATTTAAATAAAAAATTGTCAATGGTTATATTATACTGTTTTATGATTTCTTCGTTGTTATCCATGATATCATCAAAATTAAAGAAAGCAAGATTAAAAAAAATAAATAAAGAAAAGGTTCAGAATACAAAAATATCTTTAGAAGCTTTAAATAATATGAACATAATAAAATTGTTTAGTACTGAGATACATGAGTGTAATAAATATGTAAATTCATTGAATGACATATTACGTTTAGAAAAAAAAAAAGAACAATTTAATTTACTACATATGATTATAAATAAATTTTTTGTAATGATGACATATATCCTTATATTATTAAAGGGGAATGTGTTATTAAAAAATAAAGAAATTGACAAAAATCTATTTACTTCTTTTTTCTTTTATATAAATAATATTTATTCATATATTGACATATTAGATTATTATATAGACATATGTGATATAGTATCTCAGTATAAAGATCTAATAAAAATTATAAAGAATTATCATATAGGTGGCAGGCTTGACAATATTAAAGAATGTGTAAATGAAAAAAAAAACACAGATGAAAAAATAAATATGGAACAAAATATAAATGATATTACATCTAATGGAACTGATAAAATAAATATAAATTTTGTAAAAGGTTCAGAAATGATAAGGAACATTTCTGAAGAATCAACAAATGATAGGATAGATTCTAGATGTAATATATTACCTTGTAATAATGAAAAGAATAATTTAGTATATAATATAAAAGATAATTATAAGTGTAGATTACATTATAATAGTGATATAAAAAATAGAGATGATAATTTGATTCTTCATTTTGATAAGGTTTATTTTAAATATAATAGTAGTAATAATAATCCTGATAATTATGTATTAAAAAATATAAATATGAAAATATATAAGAATACAAACAATGTAATAATAGGAAAAAGTGGTGGTGGTAAATCAACAATATTAAAATTAATATTAAATTTATATAAATGTACAAAAGGTAGGATATATTTATACAATAAATTAATAAATAATTATGCAAGTCATGATATATTTAATTTAATTACATATGTTGAGCAAGATTCTAAATTATTGAATGCAAGTATAAAAGATAATTTAACATATGGAATATTAAATAAAGATTTTGATATGCTGGACTTAATAAATATATCTAAATGTGCGACAAGTCATGAGTTTATATCTAGATTAAGAAAAAGATATGAAACGCTTATAAATCATAAGACTGAATTATTGTCATCATCTCAAAAACAAAAAATATGTATCACAAGGGCACTAACAAGATACCCCAAGGTATAACATGTATATATTATATATGTAAATATTATATATATATATATATATATGTATATATATATATTTATAATATTACGTTTATATATTTTTTTTTTTTGTTTAGATCCTTTTATTGGACGAATCAACATCAGCTATCGATAAAGAAAATGAAAGAACAATTTTCGAGAATATAAGAAAAAATCCAATGTTCAAAGATTTGTCAATTATTAGAATCACTCACAAGAGGGCGAATTTAGATATAGCAGATAATGTTTTCCTCTTAAAGGGTACTAACAAAAATGAATATATTCATCAGATTGTTATATATATATATATATAATATATATATTGTTTTATTTTTAATTTAATTTTTAGATGGTTATTTAACGAGACAAAAAAAATTGAGGATATCAAATAAGTAGGATATATATATATATAAGAACAAATATGGCTTAAAAAAATTAATATAAATATATATATATATATTTAGGTTTATATTTAATTGTAAAGACATATGATATTTATATGTCAAAATGGTTATATACACACATATATAAATATATATATATGTTTATATATTTATATATTTATTTTATCTAATAATATCTGATTTTTTTAATTTTGTTATTTTAATTTTTTTTTGTTAATTATATACGATATTTTTACATAACCTAAAAATTGAAAAAAATATAAAATATATATATATATACAAATAGATTAAGACAAATATTAAATTATATTATATTATATTTTTTATATTATATTATATTTTTTATATTATATTATTACCTTAACATGTCGGATAAATCCTCTTCGTTTTCTAAATCATAAGAAAGGTGCGAAGATAACATATTTAAAAATACGACATCGTTATGATTAAATGATTGTTTGTCTTCTGAGTTTATAACAGCAAGCACTGCTTCAACCTTACCCTGAAATAATAAAAAATGTGAAATGATATAAATAAATAAATATATATATATATATATATATATATATATGTTTATTTTATTTTTTTTTTTTTACGTCGATTGAAAAAAGGGGGACTGCCAAAAATTGTTTAATATCAATTTTATTTTTGTCGATAATAATATCAGTAGAATTAACAATATTTTCTACACATATATCATCATATATATTAATATTATTATGATATGTGCTGTTGATAGTATTTGTTATATGATCATTATGTTTATATTTAAATGTATTGCTTACATTATTGTTAATATTTTTGTCATTTCTTTGATAGTTGATTGTTTTTTTATTTTGATAGACATGTGAGATAAGTCCTAGATTGAGTGAGGTTTGAAATAATTTATTATTATATATAGAAACGAATGTTTTATTATTAGAATCTGGTATGAATAAGAATGCATATTTTGAATGAATATATTTAGGTAATTGTTTTGATATATAATTTGCAATTTTCATATAATGATCATTAGATTTATAATAAGAAAAATTTTTTTTTTTTTTTTTTTTTTTTTCTTGATTTTTTCTTTCTTCTAATTTATTATTATCTATAAACAATAAGGGTATCATTCCTAGTAAGCATCCTATGGCTATACCTACAGCACTACCTGTGTAATAATATTTCCTTGTTCTATTCATTTTAAGTTGTTTATTTGTTAAATTTATTCTAGGAAATCCTATATAGACAATAATTTTTTCGATATATCCTCCTATGAATATGCCTAATACATCGCTAGTTAGATTTCCTAATCCAGCTGCAGCCATAGTACTAAATCCTAGATAAGTGCAAAAAGAAGAATCGAATAGATCACCTGATATTATCATAAAAGAATTATCAACAAATCCGAAGCATATAAATGGTATACATCCTGATAAAGCTACTAATAATAGATCATTTATTTTAATATTCATTTCATTTTTATCATGTATTTTTTCTTCAATCATTTTATCTGATAGTTTATTATAATGTTGCTGATCATATTTGTTATTACTATTATTAATATTATTACTATTATTATTATTATTTTTGTTGTTGTTGCTATATGATTTATTATATTGTCTACATTCAGTATTTATATTTTTTTGTTTTATTTCTATTGTGTTTATATCTATTTGTTGTATGCTTTTTTCGTGTTCCTGTTTCATTCCCCATTTATCATTTAATGTTAACAAAAAGTTAGTGGTATAGTTAAGATTAGACAATTTATAAAGAGTATATATATGATGATGATATTTTATTTTATTATGTTTAATAATACTTTTAATAATATATTTTTTAGTTTGTAAAATATTTGTATATTTTTGTAAGAATAATATTTTTGTGATTTGTCTCATGTTTTTTTTGAAATAATTGGATGGATAAATTTTTTTTTTTTTTTTTTTTGTTTTGGAATATATATATTTTATATCATTATTAAATAATCTCTTATTAATAAGATATATATTATTTGAATTATTTATTTTGTTTATATATTTTAATGAACCTATATTATGCATTATATTAATTGTGTTTATATTTTTTTCTTTCTTGTCTATTTGTTTGTATCCATCAAGATTTTTTTTTTTCCCTTTCATATCTACAGATTGAATGTTATTGACATGTGTTATTTTTTTTTTATAAATTAAAGGTGATATAACTTTATATATTGGATTATAATTTTTGTGAATATTCTTATGATATAAATAAGAATTAATCTTCATATTAGGATGTACAAAATATTTGTTCCAAGTAAAGAAAATATATTTTCTTTTCTTTTGTTTATAAAAAATAGTTCGACAGGGAAATTTTGAAAAATGTTTAACATACATTTTGTCTTCAAAAATGAAAATAAAAATATAAATATATGTATATATATATATATATATATATAAAGATTAATAATATTTATATATTATTTATATGTATTTTATGAAGATACATTAAGTTACAATTATTTTATAAAAAAAAAAAAAAAAATTTGTAAAATATATATATTATATATATTATATATTTATATAATATTATATAAAAAAAAAATTCTTCAAAAATTTTTATAAATGAATAGTTCTTTTTTTTTTTATTATTATTTATATTATAACATCTTTTATATATAATGTAGCAAACACGAGATGTTAAGCAATAATATTACAGTAAGGATAAACAAATAAATAAATAAATATGTACTTATATAATTGAATATTTATAAGTACACATATATATATATAATATATATATCTTCTTCGAACAAGATAATATTTATCAGAATATTCTTGTGTATTTAGTAAAATATAAAATAAACAAAAAATAAAATATAATATAATATAATATAATATAATATAATATAATATAATATATTTATGTATTTGTATTTTCTTTAATTTATCTTTTGATAATATAATAATATATATATATATTATATTTTATATATATTAATAAGGGTACCTTGTTGTATTTCAGAATTATATAAAAATATTTATATATATATATATATATATTTATATTTATATTTATATTTTTTTTTTTTTTTTTGTCTTTCATAGTACACCTAAGGAAATGTATGCAGTGTAAAGGAAATATAAAAGAGTATTTTCGACCCTAGAAAGATTAAGAATAATATGACATAATATATGAAAATTTACACATATATATATATATATATATATTTATTTATTTATTATTTTATTATTATTTTTTTTTTTAATTTTACAAAGTAGAAGAATACATTATGCTTGTAAAGAACTCTAAAGATAATGAGAAAGCTAAAGAAAAAAGAATAAAGAAATTATGTTTATATGGAAATTTTAAAAATTATTATTATGAGAGATATATAAAAAGAAAAAAACAGAATGTGATATATGTTAAGAATAATGATGAGGAAGATATTGAAGAAATAGTTTTATATGATAATAATATAGGAACAGATAAGTACAATAATATGATTGATAATAATAAAAGGTGTGATAATAATTATGATAGTGAGAATATATATTATATATATGATCACCGATTAAATCATATTAATAAATATCATAAGGATATTTTTAAAGAAAAAGTAATTTTAGATATTGGATGTAATTGTGGAATTGTTAGTTTTTTATTAGGTTTGAATTTTGAATGTAGAGTAGTTAATGCTATAGATATAGATAATAATATAATAACTAAAAATATAAAATTATTAAGATTATTTATTGAATTTATATTTATATATAATAGTGAGAGACATATGTTAGATTTCTTTTTAAAAAATAAAGATATATCAAAAATAGAAATTGACATGTTTAAAAATATTTATTTTTTATATGAAAAATTAAAAGGTTCTAGAAATTATTATAATAAAATGAATAATATATATAACCAAGATATAATAACTGATATAAATGATCCAAATACTTGTGATAATAGTTTAAGACATTTTCCACTTAATATATATTTTTTATGTAGCGATATATTTGATAATAAATATAGACATCTTAATAACACATATGATATTATACTTGCTTTGTCTGTCATTAAATGGATACATTTAAATAAAGGTGATGAACATTTGATTTTATTTTTTGATCGTGTTTATTTTATGTTAAAACAAAATGGATATTTCATATTAGAATATAATAAAGAGAAGAAATATAAATTAAGAAAAATTCAAAAGAAATATTATAAAAAAAACATATCATTAAATTATAAAAACTTTGATGATATAGCACAAGGAAAGTACAACAATAGGTGTAAAATGATCCTATTGAATAAGTTTTTTTTTTTTACTCATAAAGGGGATGAAACAAGTAATAAGAAAAATAAATCTGGAATGTTTAACAGGGAGGTATGTATATATAGGAAGGTATAATTTGTATATAAATAAATAAATAAATATATATATATATATATATATATATATATGTATGTCTTTTTTTTTTTTTTTTTTTTTTTTTTTTTTATAAATATTACATATTAAATGTTAGGAAGATAATATTGTAATTTTTTAAAAGTTTATTATAATTAATTGTTTCAAAATTGTACACAAAAAAAATAAAATAAAATAAAATAAATAAATATATATATATATATATATATATATATATATATATATTCATATATATGTGTGTATGTTTTTATTTATTTATGATGAGAATATAAATATAAGCTTGTCCATGTTTATTAAAGCCATTTCCAAATAATCCACTGCATACTCCTTTGAGGTTAAAGTAATTTTTTTTTTTTTATTATGATTTTGTGTTTCATTCATACATATATTTGATTTATTATGTAGTGTATTGATTTCATTATTTTCTAGAAACTTTCGAATATAAATATTTTTTGCTATAGTATATAGATTTTCTTTCACTTTATTACTAGTAAAAACAAAATCTGTTGAGAATGATAATGAATGTTTTATATACGTTTTATTATTATTTGAATTATTATATTCATGTGCTTTTATATAACCATGATATAATAAGTGATATAATTTTTTTCTGACATCATTTAAAGGTATTAGAACATTTTCACTTATTAATTCATCATTCATTTTCTCTTCAGAATTTGTGAGTAGATATTTCCATATTCTTAAAGCTTCAAGACCTGTCATATTTTCTAGAACGTTTGAAATAATTTTTTTTTTATAAATATTTTTTATATTAATAAAATCTGCAGCATATGTTATAAGTTGATTACATTTAATTTGTATTAATTGATCAGGTAATTTTATTAATGAATTTAAATTTTGTAATACAACATGTTTATCAACAAATATATTTTTATTTGTTTTTAATTTATTTATTACACATTTCTCTATATATTCAAAAGATAAAAATAATGATGTATCTTTATAATCATTTTGTTCTTCAGAATAAACAAATTTAACATTATATAATAAAACAAAAAATATACATTTAGATACTTCATTCAGATTAAAAAAATGACTAATAAAATTAAAGCACTCTTGTTTTAGATATATAATTGATAGTGTATCAGTATCAACTTGAAAATAGGTATACTTATTATCTATAAATTTTAATAGATTATCATTATTATTATTTTTATATATTGCATTTATATTATATTCGTTATATGTTTTTATAGATTTATTTGTTTTTATATTACTATCATCATTATATAATAATGTTTTAAGTTCTTTTCTTTTATGTTGTGCACTAATATTATTGGATAAATAATTTTCTTGTTCTGTTATAATAATAATATCATCATCGACTTTTCTTCTTTTCAAATTATTTTTTAAAATATCTGTATTATCATAAATTTCATCTTTTGTGATATGTTTTTTTTTTTTATTACTTAAATTATTTTTATTATATTTCTTTTTCATATTGTGTGGATCTTCATTTGGGTTTATATGATTGAATGGGAAATTATCTGTTTGAGTCTCACATTTTGAATCATTCAAATAATTACAATTATAATAATAATTATTATTATTATTATTATGATTATTATTATGATTATTATTGTGATTATTATTATTATTTGTGTGATTATGTAATAAGATGGATGTTTCATCTATGTTGGCATTTTTCTCCATCTGAATATCATTAGACCTCTCAGTTATTATATTATTTGTATATATTTTTTTGTAATTATCATTTTTAAATACATCATATTGTTGTCGTTTGTCATTTTCACAGTCATGCTCGTTAAAATATTTACATTTCTTTATAAATCTTTTTCTTAATAATTCTAAAAATAAGAATCTCAAATAATTTTTATTTATCTCAGGAACATCTTTTTTACATACCTCAGCATAGTCATCATTGTTTAAATTTTCTATGCATTTATTTATAGTCATCCTACCATTTTTTATAATTCTTATGAGAATAATTTTTTTAATAAAGTGAAAAGTTTCTTTTTTTTGGGTAAGTCCTGTGGAATTAAGAAAAAGGGGATCATCTTCGACATGGTTATTATTATATGAATAATAATAATTATTATTATTATAATTATCATTATAATTATCACCATAAATATCACTATTATTATTATTATTATCATCATTTTTATTATGATTATTATTGTGTACACTATTTTTTTTATCTCTTTGCATATTATTATTTTTCATTATGTTTGAATTATTGTCATCATATGAATTGGTTATACTTTCAAATTCATCTATCATTTCAGAATTAAAAAAATTGTAGGTATTCATATCAACCTGTATATCAGAAGTGATTGTAGATAAATTATTTGTAGACGATATACTTTTTTTGTCTTTTATAATACATGTAGGATGTATATAATAAAGTATAGAAGGGTATCTTACAAGAATATATATATTTTTTATGATAACAAAATATTCTACTCTTCTAATTTTGCATATACATGAATCACATTTACATCTTTTCATATATTCATAATTTTTACTATTACACAAAAAATTGAATGATTGCATTTCTTCGTTCTGCATATCTGGAATGGTTTTTATTTCTTCATTATGTTTATAAAGTGAAAAAATATTTTTCTTTTTATTTTTTCCAACTTTAAAAAGGTACATCATTTTATTATGATTATTATGACATGTTTTATTATTATTATTATTATTGTTATTATTATTATTATTATTATTATTATCATGATATGTTTTATTATTATTATTATTATTATTATCATGATATGTTTTATTATTATTATTATTATCATCATGATATGTTTTATTATTATTATTATTATTATCATTATTTTTTTTGTTATTGTCATCTAAATTTACAACGCCTCTAGTTTCTTCTGGAGACAAATGATGACATTCAATCGATTTACTATATATTATATTTACATCCACAATGTTGTGAATAAGTAAACACAATAAAACGTTTCTTACAACATTAAACTCGTAAGAAGATAAATTTATTAACTCGTATATGCTCAACTTATTTCCATAAAGAAGAATTATCTCAACAATGTCACTACAGCAAGATCCAAATATATCACAAATGATATATTTTAAGTAATCTAATTCGTTCTTTATCATTATAAATAATAAAATAAAATAAAAATAAAATAAAAATAAAATAAAAATAAAATAAAAATAAAACAAGTGATATTATATATATATATATATATATATTTTTATTTTTATTATTTTTTTTTTTTATTTACTATAGAATATTTAAAAAAAAAAAAAAAAAGAAATCATTATAGGGAATTATATAAATATATACATAAATATGACCTTCAAAAGGTCACAACATTAAAATCATCATTTCTTTTTAATTGTTAAAAAAAAAAAAAAAAAAATTTTATATAATAATTTTTTTTAAAAACATGTAGAGATCATAATATATTTATAACTCGCAAAAATGTATTTTATATATAATATTAAAAAAAAAAAATAAAAAAAATATATATATAAATATATATATATATATTAAGTATATATTGTATATAATAAAATATATATATATATGTATACATTAATTGTATGGAAATTTATAAGGGCCATTAATAAAAAAAAAAATATATTCCTATAAGAAATAAAATTATGATTTTATAGAATATATATATAAAAAAATATGAACATTTTTTTTTTTATTTTTTGAAAGAAAAATATATATTATTATATATAGAATCAAAGGACAAATAATAAAAAAAAATAAATAAATAAAAAATTCAGTTATTCATTTTGTTATATTATTATAAATATTTATATATTATTGTCTATATTGTAATTATTGCTAGATGAAATAAAAAAAAAAAAATACATATACATATATATATATATATATATCCATGTGTATATTCTCTTAATTTGTGTGTTTATATGGAATATAGAATAAAAGAATGAATCCTTTATTAGAATATAGTATGAATGTAGCTGAAAAGTTAAAGGATAATATATAACATATTTTTAAATGTAGCAATTTTTTTTTTTTTTTTTTTTTTTTTATTGTAGAAAGAATTAAAGAAGCTCTTTCAAATTCTAGCAATAAAAATTCTTTTCATCAAAAAAAAGATATAATTATCAACAAGGATAAGAACAACATTGTTAGAGACCAAAAAATAATTGAAAATAAGTATAATAAGCCTTTAAAACATGAGAATAATAAATTCAAAAGAGATAATATAGAATATATTAAATATAAAAAAAAAGACTTTGTTATAAATAAAGAACATACAAGAAAAAGTGATGAAGAAGAAGAATATAATCTTTTGATTCCTGAGGATGATACAATTAACGTAATAAAATAATAAAAAAAATAAAAAAAAAATATATATATATATCTTATTTGGTGTGTTATATTTTTCATATTTTTATTATATATATATATAGAAAAATAAAATTAATCAAATTAAATATGAATATTGTTATATTTGTGATACTGCCAAGCCTTGTGAATGTCTAGATAATTATTGTCCCTACGAAGTAATAAACATCTGAAAAAATAATATATATATATATATATATATATATATATATTTATTTATTTATTTATTTATTTATTATATATTCATTTTATTTATTTGTTAGGATAATAATTGGAAGTGCAGAACACTCAAGTCAAATGTTCACTCCAACTTAAAAGAAATATCAGTAATATGAAATTATTAAATATATAAAAAAAAATATAATTACAATTATTTTAATATTATAATAAATATGTACCTGTGTTCATATTTATATTGTACTTTCTAGAATATTATAGAAAATATTCAGACGAGCAAAAGGAAAAACGAAAATCCTATAAAAGCCATCACGTTATAAAAATAAATATTAAATGATAATATATGATTTTTTTTTTATGTGCCTTGTGATATTCTAACATATATATATATATGTAAATACGATTTATTAAAAAAAAAGAAATTAATTTATTAAAAATTTTTTATATTTCTCAGTAAAAAAAATACAATAAAAAATAATCAAACTATTATGAAATATAAAGGTATAATATGATATACTAATATTGACATAGGTACATATAAATATATATATATATATATATATATATATATATTTATTTATTTATGTGTTGCTATATTCTATAGATAAGAACAAGGAAATTAATAAACCTATGAGTGCATATGAAAAGTATTAAATATGAAAATTAACAAAAATAAATAAAGACAAATTTTTTATATTATAATATAATCAAATGTGTTTATGATCATATTGGTTTTTTTTTTTTTTTTTTTTTTTTATGAACCGTCAGATTTTATCTCGAAAAGATGAAAGTAGTAAAACATAAATTGAATGATGTAAAAAATAAGAGTGACGAAAATTGGGATGTCAATAAAGAGTTAGGTGGGTTATTAATATATACACATATATATGCATTTATGTATGTATATATATAAATATTTTCATAGTGTTTATATATCATTATTAATATCATTTCTGTCAGATAAATATTTAAATGAAGTAATAAATGTGGTAGGTTTAATTAAATATAAAAATAAAATATACATATATATATATATATATATATATATATATTTAAATACATTTAGTTGTGTTCATATTTTTATGATAGAAATATGAAGAGATATGCAACATATTTCAAAAAAGACTAGATGCACTAAAAGACATAGAAAAGTAAACAAAAAAAAAAAAAAAATTTAATAAATAAAATGAAAATTATATTCATTATATGAAATAATGGAATGAATTAAGTTCTATATTTATGTAATATTTTATGTTTTTATTCATTATTATTTTATTATTCTATTTATTTTAATTCTTTTTTTCATTTCTACCATATTAAAGGAAGCATTTAAATTTATTAGTCAACTTGTTTGATGAGCATAAAGAAATGGAGGATGTAACTTTACCCATGATAAATGAAAAATAATTTAATCATATAAAAAAATGTAAAGTCTTTTAAATATATACATATATATATATATATATATATATATGTATATATTTGATTAATATTTTTTATATTTTCAATTAATTATTAATAAGACATTTAAATATTTCTTATAAATTTTGAAATAAACAAAAAAAAAAAAAAAGAAAAAATAAAATAATTATATCTTGCATAATTTTCAGTGGGACCACAATTTTAATACTTTATCTTTTCCACCTGATGCAACAAATTTACCATCATTTGACCAGTCGACTGCATAAACTGCATCAGCATGTCCTGGTAAATCTACAAGTAATGTTTTGATTTTTTTATTATTTTGATTTTTTTCTTTATCATTTACTTTATTTTTTTGTTGATTATTATTTTTTATATCATTAGTGTCATTATTTGTTTGATCATTTTTTTGTTCATTTTGTTGTTGTTTTTTTTCTATATCTGATTGTGGTAATTCAATTTGTTCTAATAAGTGGTTAACCTTCCACAATTTCAAAGTACTATCTTGACTACATGATACAAAAAAGTTGTTATCTATAGACCAAGAAACTTTATATACAGGTCCTACATGACCACGATAAACAGCTAAGAATTTGCCATCAACAGCTGACCATACTCTTATACTTTTATCAAAAGAAGAGGACACAATCATTTTTCCATTTGGAGAAAATTGTGTATGAATTACAGGTTTTTGATGACCTAATAATCTAAAATTTTTATATTCATTATTTGGTAGGCAATCAATTAGAAATAATGTACCATCATCTGAACCACTTACAATTTTTTCATATTGTTGACGTTTAAAAAAGTTTTTCATTATATTTTTTGATTTATCTATATAATTTACTATATTAATTTTATTAATTATAACATCAAGATTATATATACCATTTTTTAATAATCTTTCTGAATTTAAGGTTAGACAATTAACCCAATGTTTATGTCCTTTAAAATTATATATTAAGGTCCCTTCATTTACATTCCATATTTTAATAGTTGTATCTCTCGAACTACTATATAAAATACTATTTGTAGTATCTCTTCCTGACCATAAGATACAAGTAATTGTATCAGAATGACCATTTAATATTTTATCAACACTGTTGTTTAAAATATTGTTAATACGAATACTTCCATCTTTTCCAGCACTTGCAAGTCTGCTCCTTACAAAATAAGAACGATTAGATGAAGTATTATCATACGATTGGTTATTTTGTATATTTGATATATTCTTTTTTTTGTTTATTTTATCCGTTTTATTATTATTTGTTGTTTCTTCTTTGGAAGAATCACTCTTTATTTTATCATTCTTTTCACTATGGTGTCCGTTTGAATAATCTCCATTGCAACTATTAACATCATTTTCATTATACTTTTTTATTTTCTTATATGTATTATCTGATTGGTCTTTTTGCTCATTATCATTAATTTTTCTCTTATTTGTATTATCCAAATCATTTTGTATATCCTCTTCTTTTAAAAGATGTAAGGGTTCAAAACACAACGTTGTGACTTCTTTTTTATGACCTGTTAATATATTTAAAAGTTTTCCAGTATGTGTTTCATATATACATACATTGCTATCCATACCAGCTGTTGCCAAAAATTTATTATCTGGTGAAAAAAGTACAACTAGAACCCATGATTTATGATCTTTTAATGTTGCTATAGGTGTCTGTGTGTATATATCCCATAAACGAACAGTATTATCACCTGAACCCGTGGCAAGGTGAGAACTATTTGGACTAAATGCTAAACATAATATTGAACTTGTATGTCCTGGTAATGTAGATGTACATGTAGATATTTTTTTTACTTTAAATATATTTAAAGGAAAATATTTTATTGATAATATATCTTCACTACTTATATGATTATCTTTAATAGCTTCATATAAACTATTTTTTATAGGTAATTTATCATTAATCATAAATGAATAATAATTTATATCTTCTGAATCATCTTGATCAGGTAAATCCTCATTCTTTTTTTTTAAATTATTTAATAATTCATCTAAATTATCTTTTGTAATATTTAAAGAAACATTTATAACAGGTCCTGTTGTAACATTCTCATGATCAACAAATTGGATTAATATTTCTTTATCTACTTTATTATTGTTTGTATTTTCTTCGTTTTCTTCCATCTTTTATTAAGCGTGAAAAAAGGAAGGGCAATAATATTTATAAAAATATAAAATTATAAAAATATAAAATTATAAAAATATAAAAATATAAAAATATAAAAATTGTGATTGCTTACGGGGTATTATAAAAAAAAAAAAAAAAAAAAAAAATATAAATAAATATATATATATATATATATATATATAATATTCATATAAGTTTATAAATTTTTTTCCATTTTTTTTTTTTTTTTTTTTTTGTTATATTTTTATATTTGTGCTTTGTTCTATAAAAACTGTGGTTTGTTAAATTAAAAAAAAATAATAATAATGATGAGAAATATAAAATTTAATATATAAATGTATGGAATTAATGAATAAATCAAAGAACATATAAATATAAGAATATATATATAAATATATACATATTTAAATTTATTATATTATATATATATTATATATATATATAACAATAAAATAATTACTTACAAATTATCCATAATAAAAATATTTATTGTTTTGTTTCCCTTTATTATAGTATACTATTCAAATTATATATTCAGGAGAAAAAAAAAAAAAAAAAAAAAAAACACCATCATAAATATATATAATAATTTATATATATATATATATATATATATATATATATATATATATATATATATATTATAAACTAAAATTCTTATTTTTATTTATTTTATTTCTATAAAACTCTTATTAGCAGTATAAGGAAAGAGAAAAGATATTTTTTAAAAATATAAAAATAAGATTACAATATGAGAGTCTACAATTTTAAAATATCACTATTCCAAACAAAAACAATATTACAACATTTGCAATTTTTTAAGGTTATTATATAAGTTACAACAAATATATAATTAAATTAGAAAAAGAAGATAATGTTTTACATATACACCTTTTATATGTTTAAAATTTGTTTTCTTCCATTTTGTTCTTTTTTTTTTTTTTTTCATCTTAACAAAAAAAAAAAAAATAAAAAATAATATAAAGTATAAAACAACATATAATTTTTATTAGTATATAGGATATTTCAAATATAATTATTTAAGCATTTTATATTAAAAAAAAAAAAAATCAAATTAAAAATAATTCCATGGGAATATAAATATGTGTATTTTTATGATTCAGTCTTAATAAGGACTGGAAAGAAGAAATAAATAAATAAATATATATATATATATATATATATATATGTACATATTTACCTTATGTTTATTTATTTATTTATTTATTATTTTTTTTAATTATAACCGTTTGGGAGATTTTCAAGGTCATCTTCAGTTATGTTAATAGAAACTTCATCCGAATTATTGTTTATAATCTATATATAATTGTATATAAATATTAAAATGTATGATATATCAACATATAAGATATATAAATATATATTTATATTTATTTCTTTGTTTAATCATCGTATTATTCCTTTTACATTATTTTGTTCCTCTTCCAATGTTTTGTTGTCGTTTTCGTTTCTGAGTTCACCCTTATTGAGACAAAGAATTTGTTTGGTTAAATATAACCACTATGAAAAAAATAAAAAATAAGTAAAATATATATAATGTGATTTATTATATGATTAAGGAGGTAATAATATTATAGTCACCATAAGGGCACATACATAAATATATATATACATATATATATATGTGTGCTTTAGTTAAATTTCCTTTTTTTTTTTTTTTTTTTTTTTTTTTTTGTTACCCAATTATTTATTGATTCCTCCGTATCGGAACTACATTTCCAGAAAGAAGAAAAAAATATATATTTCAAATTAAATTATTAAATTGTATATCCTTAAAATTACAAATATACATTTTTGAATTATTACCAAAGTATTACTGAATCATCATTAACTGTTAAAAGTAAATATATATATATATATATAATATGATATTTATAATAACTAGCTGTTTTTACTTTTTTTTTTTTTTTTTTTTTTTTTTTTAACTTACCAATATTTAATGTCAAACATTCCACGTCTGTTGATAAAATTACAATGGGGGTTATGATATCATTTAAAGAAATCTTTTCAAAGAATTTGGATCCCCTACATATATATATATATATATATATATATATATATATATATATATATATTTATCATTGTGTAACATATATATTGATAATATATTTTGAGAAAAAAGTAGATATTTTAAAATTTATAATTTTTTACTTAAATAATTCTAAGGCATCATTTTTTAATATAGCTGATACGGTGACATATTCGTTATAGTCCTAAATATATATATATGTGATTTATATATAAATATAATATTTAGTCATACCATAAAATAATCACATATATATATATATATAGTGTATATTTTATTTTTTTATGGGGACTTTTTTTTTATGATATTTCAAAATGCCTCTGTGTGTGTTGTCACAATATTTATAATCCTTATGTGTTAAGCAAAGGGAGAAGGACAAAATTAAAAAAATGGAGAAACAAAAAATTAAACACTTCATTTTTAAGTACATATAAAATATATATATATATATATATATATATATAATATTTATTACATTTGGATGTTCTAATTTTCTTTTTTTTTTATTATTATATTAATATATAAAAGAATTTTACTATATATACTTATATTTTTTTTTACTTTTTGTTTGTTTGAAAGTATAATCTCTTAAAATGTCCTACGTTTTACTATATAGAAATGAACAAAGAGTCCAAATATTTTACGACATCGTAAGAAAATTTCTGAATAAATATAAATTGTATATACACGATTATTTATTTTTTAAAAAAAAGATAAGGTTATATCTATTATTTTTTTGCGGAATGAATTATAATATGAAGTTTTAAAAAGTATCAACAGAAAAAAAAAAAAAGAAAGAAAAAAAAATAAAGAAAAAAAAAAAGCAAAAGACTAAAAAAAAAATAAAATAAAAGAATATAATAAAAGAATGAAATAATGTATGAATTAAAAAAATTAAAACGGTTTAAAAATATAAACTATTAAAAAAATTTTATGACAAGCTAAATATTATTATAAAGGCAATTAATAAAATAATAAGGACAACGTTACATATCAATTGGACCGTTGTACACACAAAGCACTGCCTGATATTGCTATAAAATATGGAAATAATAATATAAATAAATAAATAAATATATATATATATATATATATTAATTTTTATGTTTTTATGTTTTTATTTTTTTATTTTATTTTATTTTATTTTATTTCATTTTATTTTATTTCATTTTTGTGATTACTTGATTAGGAAAAAACGCCTAATTCTTTGAGAAAAAGTATATTCTATATCATCATGCAACAAATTTTGTGTCATATTATTATCAATATAAGAATATGGTGAAGGGTTAATTAACCTTTGTGTATAATTTTCTCTAATATCTGAATCATTATAAGTTCTATCATGTATGTTTTGAAAATTATTAATTTCATAATAACATTGTTTAGAGTATTCTCTATCTTTATCAATTTGTAGTTGTCTATAAATTTCTTCATTTTTTTTTTTTTCATTTAATAATTCTTCTGTTTTCTGTTTCTCTATTAATTCATTTTCTTTTATTATTCTTTCCTCATAATTTTTTTTATGCATCTTTCTATACTCTGAGAGAGTATCACCGTTCATAATATTATCACTCATTTTGATATGGTTTTGAAGAGTTAAAAAAAAAAAAATAAAATAAAATAAAATAATTACAAAATTAACAATATGTTATATATTTATATATATGTTATATATGTATTGTAGTGTGTACATATATACATATATATATATATATATATATATATACGTAATATTTTGTACATATTTTTAGGGTACTTTAAAAAGAACTAGTGGTTTTTATTTTTGTCGTACCAACATGTTTATTTGTAAATAAAAAAAGAAATAATGCATATAATATATATATATATATATATATATATAATAATAATAATAAATCGGATATGTTAACATATATATATTTTTTTTGTTCTATATATATATATATATATATATATATATTATATAGGTACAATTTAAAAATCACAAGTTAAGAATTATTTTCTGAACGTTTCATAATTAAAAATAAAATTTTATAAGAAATTAAAAAAAAAGAAAAATAAATAAAACAAAAGAAAAGAAAAAAAAAAAAAATCGAATCAACAAACAAACAAATATTATACAAATAAATGTAGTGGTTATATATATAACAATTTTTATAGAAAAAAAAAAAAAAAAAAAAAAAATTAAAAGTATATAATAAAAATGTACAATTATATATATAATATATATATATTATTTATATAACTGTTTTAAAATAATGTTAGTTCCCTTTTTTCTTATTTTAAGAATAAAAAAAAAAAAGAAAAAAAGAATTATATTTTTTATAAATATGGAATTCAAAATATGATGAATATATGTAATATTTTTTTTTTTTTTTTTTTCCTTATATTTAGGCTTTTTTTTTACAAATTATATGTATATAAAATAATTTCTATATGAATTTTCTACTTGGCGTTAAAATGAAGATTCACACATATAATACATATATATATATATATATATATATATATATATATATATATATATATATATAATATTTTTATATTAATGAAATTAAAAAAAAAAAAAAAAAAAAAAAAAAAAAATTAACAATAGGGAAATTTATTTATTAATAAGTGTATATAATGGAAGTAGAATTAAAATATTATTTAATAAAACATGAAACAAAAAATAATATATATTATAGAAGTCACAATAAATTAGTTAGCACATCAAGGTTGAGAGTAAAAAAAAAATATGTATATATATATGTATATGTAACAACGTTATAAAAATATGAATATATATTTTTGTAGAAGAAAACACGATAAAGGTGTATTTTTATATAAAGTTGGAAGTTTTTTTTTTTTTTTTTAAGAAACCGATATAATGGTAAACACAAAAAGGATATATATAAATATATATTATATTTACACAAGGAAATATACATATTTTATTTTGTTGCTTGTATATATTAATACATATAACTCTTTTTCTATAAATTATAAATATTGAACAATATATGTGTATTTTTTTTTTTTTTTTTTTAGTTTCCATTTTGTAATTATATTCGTTTGATCCTTATATTTTACGCAGCCTATCCCCCCTAAAAAGATAAATAAATAAAAAAGTATATATATATATATATATATTTATGTATATTTTTTTTTTTTTTTTTTTTTTTCTTTGTGGTATGCACCTAATATATTCATTTGTATGTTCCGTTATTGTATTCGTTGAATTTTTTTTTCTTTTTGTATTTTCCTTTTCCTTTTCCATTTCTTTCTCCTTTTCTTTCTCTTTTTCCATCTCCTTTTCGTTCTCCCTTTCTTTTTCTTTTTTTGATTTCCTTTTTTCGTTTATAATTAAATTTTGGTTTTCTTGCAAATTAAAGTGGTCATATGTTAAATCAATATACGGTTCCACATATTTATCTGTAGACTTATTTATATTTATCATTTGATCTTCTTCATTTTTAGAAGCATTATATGTATCATCTTGTTGTTGATCGGTTTGTTTTTTTCTTCTTCCTTTATAATATTTATCATCAATTTGTTTATCTTCTCCTTTATTATTTTCTGTTTTTTTTTTTTGAGATGTTTTTTTCCTTATTACCTTTTGATTAACAGAATATATGTTCTGTTTGTTTTTTTTATATATATGAAGATATAATAAAAATAATATAGAGAATATTATCACAATATGTATGATTACAAAATAAAAAAAGTCATTTGGATTTTGTCTTATTTTATACCACTTATCAAACCACTTATTAAAATAAATAGATATGATTTTTATTATATCAAATAGTTTTTCATATATAAATGAAAATAAATTTGTAAGAAAATTCTGTATTACATTTTCTTGGTTTAATTTGTTTTTTGAATTATTTTCCATCTTAAAAGGAACTAATAAAATTGTAGTTTGTATTTTTAAAAGTTACAAAAAAGTAGAACGCGTATGTATATACATAAAAATAAATAAATAAATATATATATATATATCAAACGTCTATTTAAAATATATACGTTTAATTATGGAAGGGTGTACTACACAATAAGATTATATGATGAAGGATTAATAATAAAATATATAAATTTTCTTTTTTCTTGAAAATGTTGTAGAGATTAATATAAAAGGTATATTATTTATATAAGTTTAAAACGTAGGGCATGACAAATGCAGATATATACAAATATTTTAACATGAATATTTATATATATATATATATATGTATATTTATTTTTATTTATTTTTTTTTTAAGTTTGCTCTACAATGCATGCTCATTTAACAAGGCACGATTTAAAAAAAAAGAAAAAACAAAAAAACAAAACAAAACAAACAGATAAGATAAATAAAAGAATGGATATATAATTAATGAGATATTATAATTTTTATTATACATATAAATAAAATAGTTACATTTAAAAATTACCAAAAGAATAAATATTTGTATATACTACAAGTTGTCTTTTTTAAAGGGTTAAAAGGAAATATATATATATATATATATATATTTTTCAATTTATATGACATATGTATGTATATTATGAGATAAAAATGAATGACATTCATATATACGAATATGTGAGAATTTAAATTATTTTAACATGAGGAATAAAGAGGTAAATTTATAACCTCAACAACTGGACCTTATTAAAAATAAATATATATAAATATATATATATATATATATATTTCTTTGTGTGCGTAATAATGAACAGCGTTTTGTCTTAATCTTTTATTCTTACAATATAATATATATTAATATATTTATATATAGGAAGAAATGTCTACACATATGTATATATTAATTTTGTCTATATAATTAAATATGCTATATTTAATGCATCCATATGTATATATTTTATCATTAAATATAACAAGGAGAGACACTTATGTTTATATAATAATTTTAAAATTTAAGGAAAATTTTAAATGATTTGTATTAATAAGTCTTTGAAAAATAATTTTGTACCTTTAAATATTTACTGGTTTTTTTTTTTTTTTTTTTTTTTTTTAATCCTTTAAAATGTAGTCGTATAATTTTTATTATATGAATAAAAAAAAAATAAGGGAATGTATATAATATAATATAAGAAAATGGAATAATATATATATTATACATATAAATATATATATATATATATATTTTTTTTTTTTTCTTCTTTTTGATGTAAGGTTTAGAGTTTAAATATGGCAGAAAATAATGTAGATGATATAAATTTAGAATGTGAAAATGAGAAGGAAAATAATATTTTACCAGAAAAAAGATTAGTTGATAATATTAAAGAAAAGAATATAGATGAAATAAAAAAGAAAGAAAATGATAATAAAGAAAAGAATATTATGTTTCATATAAAGAATGGTTTGTGTGATTTAGAGAAGACTTTAAAGGGTGATGGGTATGCATATAGTAATTTGACATGTATAAAAAAAGATATTGATTTTATACCTAAGAGTATTATTAAATATATACATTTAAAATATATAAATTTATCTCATAATAATATAAAAGATTTCGTATATTTATATGTTTTACCTGATATAATATTTCTTGATGTATCATATAATATGTTAAAAGAAATAGTAGAATTAAAAAAAGATCATTTAAAAAATTGTATATATATAAATTTATCACATAATTTAATTTCACATATGAATAATATATTTTTAAATAATCTTGTTGAATTTAATATATCATATAATAGTATAAATAATATAAATATATATTTATCTAATACTATAAAGATATTAAATTTATCTAATAATAATATTAAAAATATAAATTTTAAAAATACATTAAATAATTTATTAGATTTAGATATTTCTTCTAATCCAATAGAAAACTTAGACTTTTATACATACATACCAAATTTAATTGTTTTAAGAATAAATGATAATACAACCATATCTATGGATAAGTTAAAGAATATTAATAATTTTAAATCCTTACAATCATTATTTATGGAAAATTATTTATACTTTAAAGATATATCATATAAGGAAGTCAAACAAATACTATTACAAAATTCAAAGGATATTCATTTGTTATCATTCAATGGAAATCATTTATATAAAAAAACAGATCCAATTGAACAAGCGACAGAATGAACTCAAGGTTAAACAAAGAAATAGATATATAAACATATATACATATATATATATATATATATAAATACATTTATTTATACAAAACATCATAATGAGAATAATTATAAACAAATAAAACATCTTGTGTATTTTTTTTTTTTTTTTTTAATAAATGATAAGGGAGAAAGAAAAGAAAAGGAAAGTGCACTACTTTGTTCATTATTAATAGCTTTAAGTATATATAAATATTTATAATAATGTTTTTTCATATTTCTATATGATATTTATTATATGAAATAAAAATATATATATATATTATATATATATATTATATATATATATATATATATATATTTTTTTTTTGTTCCTTTTTAAAAAAAAAAAAATATCTGTAACATATATTTTTATTTTTTATTTTTTGTTGTTTTTTTTTTTTTTTTATTTATTTATTTATTTTTTTTTTTTGTATGTTAAAATAAATAAAAACAGAAACAAATATGCACGAAATAATTTTTGATTTATTATAATATATAATATTTATATATATTTATATACATATATACACATGTATATAATATATATAATATATATATATATATATATATATTATATTCACATACGTGTGTAAAAAAATTTAGAATGATTTTAATAATTTTTTGTTCATTGATCTATTTTATATTTTTAGAAAAACTAAATAAAAAAAAAATTTTCTACCACTTTTTATAAGCAAAAAAAAAAAAAAAAAGAAAAAAAAAGAAGAAAAAAAAATGTACATAAAACACATTTTTGTTCTGTTTCTTTTTTTTTGTTTTTTTTTTCTTTTATTTGAATAATATTTTCTTGAAATATTTAAAAAGCAAATAGAAGAAAAAAAAAAAAAAAAAAAAAAAAATTCGAATTAAATTAATATATACATATATATATATATATATATATAAATTATAATAAAACCAAACAAACATGAAAAACCAAATGTGACCATATAAAGAAAAAAAAAAAATAAAATAATAATAAATAAAAATAAAAAAACAGTAATAAAAGTAATAATAAAAAAAATTATAATGTTAAAATTTTAAATATTTATAACAAATAAAAAATGAGGGAAAATGATAAAAAAAAAAAAAATAAAATAAGAAAATAAAATAACAAAATAACAAAAATATTATAAGAACAAATATATATATATATATATATATATATAAGTACATAAATTTTTATATATATATAAAAACAAAACCAAGAATGCATCTATATATATAACATATATTATA
Source organism: Plasmodium sp. gorilla clade G2 (assembly GCF_900097015.1). NCBI lineage: Eukaryota > Apicomplexa > Aconoidasida > Haemosporida > Plasmodiidae > Plasmodium > Plasmodium adleri (nom. inval.). Next base: position 1,698,044 of record NC_041703.1, read on the forward strand.
TTTAAATAATAAGCTAAAGGACTATAATGGAGGCACCTAAAAAAAAGTACTAATTTAATAAATATATAAAATAAAAACACCAAAAATAAAATAATAATAACATATATATAAACATCAAACGAAAATATAATTAACAGTATATATAGAAAATGATATCATAAAAAAAAAAAAAAAAAAAAGAAGATATGTATATATAATATAATACACATTTATGTATATATATATATGTATATATTTATATATATTTATATTTTATTTAGTATATATAATATCATAAAAAGAATATTATAATTAATAATAATAATAATAATAATAAAATTTTCATATAAAATTAATTTCCTTTATTTTTTTATATTCTTTTACATTTTTTTTTTTTTCCTAGTTATATATTACATTATGTTTTTTTTTTTTTTCTTTTTCTTTTAAAGATAAAGTGTTATCTTTTAAAATAATTTATGAACCTCTTAATTAATTGAAAATTTTTATGTGAATTTTTTTTTTTTTCTCATATGTATAATATGAAAGTAAATTAAATACATACTTTTATAATATACACAATGGATATTTACTTCATTATATTTTAGTTTATTTTTTTTTTTTTTTATGTCTGTTCTTTTTTTTTTTCCTTTCCTTTGTTTGATAGTAAAATTGTAATGAATACTTTGTTATTTTATTTGTTTTTTTTTGTTTTATAATTTGTATTGTCTTTGTTTTTTTTTTTTTTTTGTTTTATAATTTGTATTGTTTTTGTTTTTTTTTTTTTTTTAATTATATATGTCCATATATAATTTTTTACAAGCTTGATATATGCTCTTTACATCTTTCTAAATTATCTTAATGTTCTATTTATATATTCTTATAACCTATAAAATTTTTTTTTTTGTTGTTTCTTTTTTTTTTTGAATATTCTTCAAGTATTTTATAACCATTAATATATTTTCTTACAGTCTTGTTAATTTGTTTATTTATTGTTATTATTTTTATCATCATTATATTTTTATTTTTTTATTTTTTTATTTTATTTTATTTTTTTTTTTTTTTTGTTACATGTTCATTTATATTTTAAGATGTCAAGTAATATAGAGTCTAACAATTCTTTAAACGATGAGGATGATAATAAAACATTAAATATAAACAGGGACAATAATTTGATTGAATCGAATGATAATGTATATAGTTTAGGTGAATATAAGAACGAGTTAAATGAAGCTGATTGTAGTGATAATATAAAAACTGAAAAAGAAGTTAGTAATATATATAATGATGATGAAAAGAATGATATTGAATATATGAATAACATATGTAATAAAAATGAAAATTTAGAAGAAAAAACTAATGTTTTAAAAGATACAGGTGTAGATGTACCATTCTGTTATAATAATAATTCAAATAATGGAACTCATCATTGTGATAATGAAGATGATGAAGAAGATAATGATTATATAAATAACAGTGAAACACGTAAGAATGGTAATGATAGTGATATTGATTATGTTAGTAATTTCTCTTCTATGGATCCTGATAAAAATTGTAATAGAAGTAATTCCTTTGCATCTAATGGAGATAAAGAATCCAATGATAATAATTTAAATAAAAAGTCTCAGAATGTAAATTATTTAAATACACAAAAAAAAGATTATGAAAAATTGAAAGGTGAGGAATATCCCTTCTCTGGAAATTTTGAAAAAAATGATGAAAATATATCTAATGAGATAAAAGATTCGGTAGATGAAAATATTGAGATATATGAAAATGGTATCAGTGGTATGAATATATTAATTGGTGAAAATGAAAATCATAAGGAAAATATGAAAAATATGGAAAAAAAGGAAATTAATGAAAAAAATGAAGTGGAAAAAATAAATGAAGAGAATAATATGAATAATATGGATAATATGGATAATATGAATATTTCTATCAATTATGATAATAATAATAATAATGATGATATATATAAATCAGGTGAAAAAGAAGATTCAAATAAGTTGTATGAACAATATTTAAATGATTCAAAAAATAACGGAGATACATTAAATAATGATAATGTTGATAAATTAAATTCTTATAATTTAAAAGATTTCTTTATAGATAATAATAATAATTATAATGTGAAGGAAGAACAATATTCCAAAGAATGTATAAAAAATATAAATTCGGATGAAAAAATGGATGAAACAAATAAATTAAATAATAATAATGATAATAATAATAATAATAATAATAATATTAAGGATTGTAATTCTAATTATATAAACCCTATTAATAATGAGAATATATCAATAGATCAAGAAAACTATAATAATGATGATGCAAAAATAGATCAGTTGTTGAATAATATACCTAATACAAATGGTTCAAATGGTTCAAATGGTTCAAATGATGCAAATGATGTAAATGAAAAATCACATGAATTTAAAAGAATAGATTTATTAAATACGAATTATAAAAAAAGTGTAATCAATAATGATAATATGAATAATATAAATATTGATAATAATTATAATAATAATAATAGTGGGTTATCTAATAATATGATGTATAGTAACCACATAGGAGACAATACATATCATAATAATATATATAATAATAATAATAATATAAATAATACAATGAATGATCAATTTTTTAACTATCAACATATGAATTACACAAATGATAATAACGATCCATCGTATATTTATTTGAATCAAGATAATATGATCTATGATAATATAAATAAATATAATGTGTCAAATAATCCTGATTATCTCATTAAAGATAATGAAATGATGAATTATAATCAGATGGGTTATATTAACAAGAATGTGAAAGAAGAAAATATGAACAATTTTAATGAGGGTGATTATTATTTTATTAAAGGAAAAATGGGAAATATAGAAAATATGAATAATTTGGAATATATGGAATATAATAATATAATGAATAGTAACAATAACAATAATAGTATTAGTAAGAAGAGAAGATCTAAAAAGAAAGATAATGTTGTTAAAGAGGATATAAAGACAGAAAATAAATTATATGAAATGAAAGATGGAAATACAAATAGAAAAAGGAGAAATAGTTATATGAGTGATGAAAAAAGAAAAGAAAGAAAATCAACTATATATGATAATAAAATGATACCAAATAATGATAATAATAATAATAATATTAATGTGGATAATAATTTTATGCATACTAATTATGAATATATAAACAACAACAGCAACAATAATAATAATAATAGTAATAATAATATGTATATATCTAACAATTTAAATAATATGAATTATAAAAACTATACAAATGATGTAGATAACATTTCATATATAAATGAATCCTTAAGTAATAATGATCAACATTATAATATGAATAATTTAATAAATACTAATGGTGATAATCTTTATGGTATGAATAATATGAATATGGGATATTTAAAAAATCATACAAATGAGGATACAAACATAGAACAAGGTGAAGCATATCATAATAATATTAATCAAGCATATGATAGTCAAAATAATAATAATAATAATACGACAAATGGTACTACTACTACTAATAATAATAATAATAGTAATAATAATAATAATAATAATAATAATAATAATAATAATAATAGTAGTAGTAATAATAATAATTCATATAATATTAGTAACGTTATTAGTAAAGGGGGGAACGGTAATGAGAACCAACAAAATTATAATTTCAATGAAATTAATAATAATATGAATGAAAACTCAGATTATGCAAATTTATCAAAAAATACAGAATATGATGGATATGATGAATATGTTAATTTAGGAGATCAAAAAAATGATGATATGTCTGATGACTCAAATTCTTGTGATGAGAAAGGAAATGATAAAAATGGTGATAGTATAGATTCGGCTGATAAAAAAAAAGGATCAAAAAGTGATAGTGAAACATTATTACCAATAGCTAACATTAGTAGAATTATGAAAAGAATTTTACCTGGATCTGCAAAAGTAGCTAAAGAAAGTAAGGATATTATAAGGGAGTGTGTAACTGAATTTATTCAGTTCCTAACCAGCGAGGTACATGCAAAAAAAAAAAAAAAAAATAATAATAATAAAATGATAAAATGATAAAATGATAAAATGATAAAATGATAAAATGATAAAATGATAAAATGATAAAATGATAAAATGATAAAATGATACATTTGCAAGAGTATATACATATATATGTATATATTTATATTTATTTATTTATTTTATATAGGCTAGTGATAGGTGTACGAGAGAAAAAAGAAAAACCATAAATGGAGAGGATATTTTATATTCTATGGAAAAATTAGGTATATATAATTTTACAATATATGGAAAATATCTCAACAATTATATAACACAGCATATATATATATATATGTATACATATCTTTTAAATTTTATGCACTTTATAGGCTTTAATGATTACATAGAACCATTAACTGAATATCTCAATAAGTGGAAGCAAGTATATATTAAATATACATAAGACATATACATATATATATATTAGTGACTTATGTTAGATTTTATTTATTGTATCATTTAACTGATTTTATATATATATATATATATTTTTCCCCTTTTTAGTTGAAGGAATTAAATAACTCCAATAATTACCATGAAAAAAAATTTGATAATATAAAAAAAACACAGGAATCAAGCGATTTAAATAATAATAATAACAATTCAGTTGAAAATAAGAATGTAGAAGAAAATGTATATACCGAAGAAAATTATCGCATAATGAATAATGTTTATAATGATCAGAATGAGATATTTGAGACTAATATAAATAATATTTACACGAATTCAAATGATTGTGAATATGCAAATGGGGTATAAATAAATCAATATAAAAAATATATATATATGTAATATATATATATATATATATATATATATATATGTATATATCTTTTTGTACTTTGAAAAATTGTTATGTTTTTATACACGACTTTGTAAATTACATTTTGAAACTTATTTTGTACCTTATATTATAAAATAATATAATATATATATATATGGGTAAATCCATAAAATGATATAAGTTTTATGGGTTTTTTTTTTTTTTTTTTTTCCTGTAATATTCCTATAAAGAATTATAAAAAAGTATATTACTTTAATGACACATATTTAATTTTTTCCTCTTCTTATATATTTTTTTAATCCTTAAAGTATTAATCGAAAAAAAAATTATTCAAATTATACTATATAAAATGCTTGTTTTGCTTGGTTTGTGTGATATATATAAGGCAAAAAATAAAAATATATATATATTATTAAGTGGGATATATTTATTATATATGTATTAAACTATATAGATGTGTATTATTATAATATTACATTTTAATGTACAATATATATATATATATTTTACTGATTTATTTTTTGATATATATAGAATATATCTTCATTTATATTTTTGAAATTATGATTAGTATTTAATATATTTTCTCCCTTTTTATAAAAATCATTTATTTTATATGTTTGATTTATATTTGTATAATAATAATTAGATAGATTTAATTTTTTGTTTCCATTTTTTATGACCACACTATATTTATTAAGATAAATATTTCTGAGCATATTTGCAAATTTGTTCATTAAATTAAATAAGTTACTATTCATAGAATTTATTTCTTCAATATATATTTTTTTTTTATTTAATTCTTTTAATTCTAATTGATATAATGTATGAATATCTGAATAAATCCTTTTTATATGATCTTCTTTTTTTGATGAATTTATATATATAGATGAATTAGAAATATTTTCTTGTTCATATAAAATATCATTTTTATTAGGTTCTTTATTTTTGATATGTTTATTATCAACTATTTTTGTTGTATTACTATTAAATGTAGGATGAATATTTTGTGATTTGTTCATTTGAGAATTATTATAAATAAAATTATCATTGTTTATATTGTGATGATGATTATCTTCTTTATTATTATCATTATATATATTATCATTAGATTTTTTTTCATTAACTACATCAGTGGTTACATTATTTGTTTGTGTATTCATTTTGTTATTAAGTTGTTCCGTATTATCATATGAAAATTTTAAAAAATTTGAATGACTCTTTTCTTTTAAATTTTCATTTTCTTCAAAAGGTGAAATTGATAGATCAGTTACAATTTTGTTTGTATCTTTATTTTGATCATTCTGTAAGGTATGCTTTTTTGAATGTAGTATATTATTTAAATATTCCTTATTATATTTTAGTTGTTTTTTTTTCCTTTTTAATATATTCAAAAGATAATTTTTATGTTTTTTTAATTGATCTTTATTTTGTTCTTCAATCTTTATAATTTTAATTAAATTGTTGAAAATAGAATTTTTTTGTTTTATCAAATCATTATATTTTTTTCTGATAAGTAATGTAAAATAATTCAACAGTTTATTAATCATAATATCAGTATGATTATTGATATTTTTCATTTTTATTTTTTTCCCTTTATAATAATATAAATTATTATGAAAAGGATTATTATCGTGATTATTTTTATTTTTGTTATTAATATTATGATATAAATCACAAGTAGAATCATAACTTTCGTAGGAACTTTCTTCAGATGTGTTATTACTCTTTTCAGTTTCTGAATTAGAAGAATATTTCTTATTTTTATTTTTTTTTATTTTCTGTTTTATCATTTTACATCTTTTTGCAAATATCAAGCTATTAATAAAGTCATCTATTTTGTATGTATTCAAATTGAGGCATATCAAAATGTAGTTGAACGAGTTTCCATTCAAGCTATTCTGCAGGGGAAAAAAAATGATATATATATAAATATATTGTATATAGATATGTATCTATATATATATATATATATATATATATATATATATTTATTTGTTTAAATTTATTTGTGTGATTCCTTGCATTTGTATTACCTTGAGTAACCTTGTCAATTTAGAGTCTCTGTAAGGTATATGTATATTTGGAATATTATTCATATTCATTTTTACTTTTTCATTTCCACATATTTTATTTTCCATATTTTTCGTAATTTTATTTTTAGTACTTAATGCCATAATGACCCTATTAAGAATTGATAATGTATTATTTATATTAATCAACTCTTTTTTATTTATCATTCTAAAAAAAAAAAAAAAAAAGTGAATGTAATATAATAATAAAATAATAAAAATATTTTCAGAATGATATATATGAAAAGGTATATATTTTATGTTCTCCTTATTTTATATTAAAGATAAAAATTCAATTTATTTGTTAAATATAAATTTTTATTCATAATCATGTGTTTTTCCTTTTTTTTTTTTTTTTCTATTTTTAACTCAATATCGTTAAATTTTTCAGATCCAGCTAAATCGATAAAATTGATCTGTGAAATTAATTCTTTTTCTCTACGGGGGCAAGGAAAAAAAAAAAAAAAAAAAAAAAAAAGAAATATACATATATAGTACATATATATATGTGTGATATGTGTTTGGTTATTTACTTAATATTTTTATGCTGATAAACTGTCAACAAACAATGAGATCTAGAGGACACACGATTTTTTTTTGTAGAATAAGTTTTTCTATATTTGAAGCATAAGTCGATTATTTCTTTGACCTGCGAAAGATACATATTAACAAATGTAACAGAAGTATTGTGTGTATTATATGTATATATATATTTTTTTTTTATTTTATTTTTTTTATACATCTTCAATATTTTTTATTGGTAAGAGTGTTATATTCTCTACAAAGGTCTAATATATATAAAAATGAACAATAAAAAGAATAATATAATATATATATAGATATATATGTGTGTATTTTATTTTGTGATTATATAATGATTTCCATATTAACATTTCCTTTTTCATCCTCTCTTATTATATTATCATGAAATTGAGAATAATAAGTTATAGTATCATTAGTAGTTGTTGATATGTGATATAATTGAAATAATTTCCCTATTATGATAAATAAAAAAAAAAAAAAAAAAAAAAACATGAGTAAATAATATATTTTAAAAGGGTAATTATATATATATATATATATATTTTTATGTTTAACCTAGGTCTCTTATTTTTTCTAGATATATTTCAACAACCGATATGGATATTTCAGTGTCCTGAAGAGATACAAAATATATAAATGTATATTATTTTTCTAATTATCATAACAGTTGTATGATATTTTGTGTTACACACTTTATTTATATTTTTTAAATCAAAAAGATATTTCAAGGAATAGTATATTAATCCGTAATTCTGATTTTCTTCTCCTATATTTCTATCACCATATAAAGTATATGTTTTACCACTATTTGTATTACCATATGCTAATATTGAACTATTATATCCATCTTCAAAAATGAAAAATATACATATATACGTACGATAAAAAAAAAAAATATATATATATATATTTATATATATGTATATATAATTATATTGATTAACCTTTTTCTTTATACTTGTTCATTTTTATATGTCTTTTTTTTTCTTCTTACTCATAAAATTGTTTATAAGATTTTTTCCAAGGACATCAAATATCTCATTTTGTTTTACATGTATATCAAATATATGATTGAAGTTGAATGTCTTGGTTTTCAATTCATTCATATCATTATAGCTTTTTTTTTTCTCATATAAATGTAACTGATTATTTTGTACTTTATATACTGTACAGTCTTCATTTATCAATTTTATAATATTTTCAACGTTGGGTTTAATTCTAAGAAAAACTTTTATATGTTCATTCATAATGTAGACAGTTCATATAAATATAATAATGATATAATATACAAAAAAAAAAAAAGAAAACACAAGTAAATGAATAATTAAAAAAAAAATATAAATATAAACATATGTATATATTATTGCATACATATGTATTCCTTTTATTTTATTTTTTATTTTTGTCATTCGTATATGTACACATATCGCCGTAGATATGTCTCATGAACGAATATTCCTCATTATGAAGAAAAAAAGAAATTATTTTAAATAAATAAATTATATTACATATATTATATATATATATATATATATATATATATATATATATTTTATATTTTATTTATTTATTTGTGGATGTGCTTTATTAAAGTTTATGAACTGAAAGTTAAATTATTTTGTTTATTATGTACACAAAGACATAATAATAATGATTACGTATTTATAGTAGAGAATATGGAAAAAAATAAAATGAAATTAAAATGTTAATAAATGAAAAAATAATACATATAAATAAATATATATGTATATATTGAAGATATATGAAAAAAAATATATATGTAAAAAATTGTTTTATGGAATATGTATGATCATACTTCATATTTTAAATCAACAAAATATATAATATAAAGGATATGCTTATGCTTCGTTGCATAATTAAAGAGGGATATTTTTTGTTTAAATAAAAAAATATATATGAGCATAATATATACATATATATATATATATATACATACATATATTTTTTTTTTTTTTTTTTTTTTTTTTTTTTTTTTTTTTTTTTTTTTATTTTTCTTTATATGTATTTTTATTAATATTATTAGACAAAATTTCCGCGTCTACATTATTTTGATTAACTGATAATTCATTTGTTTGATGAATATCATTAGAATAATTCGGATTGATAAATGTATTAGAAATATTTATAAAATGTTTATTCCCCTCAAGTAATTGAGGTATACTCATATTATTATTAGAATTTGTATTTTCATTATAATTAATTATTTGTTGTTTTAGATCATGTCCTATGTTGTTGTTATGAATCATGTTTTGGCATTTAGATTCATATATGTTACCATTATTATTATTATTAGTATTATTAGGTATTATATTGTTAGCCCTATTATAATAATAATTATTATTTATATTACTATATAATTTATTGTTGATATGATCATTATGACTAATCATATTATTTCCATTTATATCTGTAATATTATTATAATTATTATTGTTTAAAAAATTGTTTTTTTGAAGACCATTTACAAGGTTATTATTATAATTCACTTGATTAAATTGAAGATTGTTGTTAAGTATATTTTGTTTTTCATTATTGTAATGATTTATAGGGTTCATATTATTTTTATTGTTTAAACTATTCATACTGTTCATATTATTCATATTGTTCATATTATTTATGCCGTTTATATTGTTTATATTATTCATATTATGTGTATTGTCCATTTTACTTATACTTTCCGTTTTATTTATACCATTCATATTAACTATGTTGTTCATTCTATTTTCAGTATCCACACTTTTTATGCTATTTATACTTTCTATATTACTCATATTATTTGTATTATTTATATTTTTATTATTTTTTGTGTTTTTTGCATTTTGAACATTTTTAGTATTATTCATTCGATTAGCAGTTTGTTTTTTTCCTTTAGCGATATTCTTACCCTTGGTCTTCTTCTTATTATTATTGTTGTTGTCATTATTATCATCATTATTATTGTTATCGTCTTGTATATCATTTTCATGGTGGTGTTCATTTCCATTCTGATGTACATCACAATTATCATAATCTTTTTCATCTTTGTATGTTCCCTTTTTTTGTGTATCATTAAATTTTCTTTTTTTTTTATATTTACAAAGTTTTTTTGTTAATTTTATAATTTTATTTTTATCATTAAAGAATTCACTTATATGTTCTTTATAATAATGTAAAACTGTTTTATCTATATCTATCATTCTTTTTCTTTTTGTTGTTCTGGAGCTAGCTACATTTTTGCTGAATCTGGTTTCCATTAATTTCAAATTAATAGAATCTATATCGATTTCTTCATCATGTGTATATTTATTTATTTCATTCATATTTGAATAATTATGTTTTAAGAATGTACCATAACTTCCATTACAGCATCTAGGAACCCATAATAAATCATGAGAATTAGTTTTATTATGTATAATGTCAATAATACTAATATAAAATTTTACTTTTCCAAATAAATATAACATAGAAAAACTTGATTTATTTTCTTCAAATTTTTTTTTTTCTCCTTCGTTTATATCAATAGAATTGAGACATTCATTTAAGGTAATGTCATCATGGCATATTTTTTGTGAATTCTTTTTATTATAAAAAATGTTATTATTATTATATCCATTATTGTTTCGTATTTCTTTATTTTGTACCTCATTATTTTGTACCTCATTATTTTGTACCTCATTATTTTGTACCTCATTATTTTGTACCTCATTATTTTGTACCTCATTATTTTGTACCTCACTATTTTGTACCTCACTATTTTGTACCTCATTATTTTGTACCTCATTATTTTGTACCTCATTATTTTCTTCATCATCATTTTCTTCCTCTTCATTTTCTTCCTCTTCATTTTCTTCTTCATTATTTTCTGCCTCATAATTTTCTTCCTCATTATTATCATTTTTTTTATCCAGCATAGCTTTTATATTATTAACACTATCTTTATTTGCATTTACCAAATTAGAAAGGTATTCTCCTTGAAATTCTGTTTTATTTATTCCTTGATTAAATTCACTTACATTTAGCATAGCTTCAGAAGCGTTTGAATAAGATAAATTTTGTTGGAAGTCATTATTTTTAAAAGATCTGAAATTTTGTACATTATAATTATTGTGATAATCGTTCATGCAATTATTCATTATATAGTTACCATTATTTATATAATTAATATATTTTTGTTCATGATTTTGTTTATATATAGATGACGAATTATAAATATTTTCTTTTTCTTCACTTTTATATAACATATTCTTTTGCAATATATATTCATTATTATTTTCATACGCATTAATTGAATTGATGTTATTATAATTACACATATTATTATGGTTAGATATGTTGATATATTGTTCTTTATTCATAGTATATGAAATAGGCATATGAATAACATTTTGATCATTTATTATGTTTATCTTATTATTTTCAATAAAATTGTTATTACATGTTATATGTTTAAAACTAGTATTTGTCTCATTTTGTATTTGTTGGTTTATCATATGTATATTTTTATTATATTGATTTTCATATACTAAAGGATGATAATGGTGATTCATCATCATCATCATATTATTATTATTATCATCATTGTTATTATTATTATTATTATTGTTGTTATTATTATTGTTGTTATTATCATCATTGTTATTGTTATCATCATTGTTATTATTATCATCATTATTATTAATTTTTGAATGATATTCTGTTTGGTTTATAGAACTGTTATTTAATGTATGAGTATTATTTTCTTTTCCTACTTCTTTGAGATCATCTGTGTAGATAAAATTTGCCGCACCATCTGTATTTTGTTCATTCATATAAAAATTTTTATTACTATAGCTATAATAATTATTGTACATATTATTATTATTATAATTATAATAATTGTTGTACATATTATTATTATTATAATTATAATAATTATTGTACATGTTATTAATATTGTTGTCATATATTTGGTTGTTGTTAATATTATTATTATTATTACTAATATTGTACATGTTAATAGGATGATAGTTAATCTTTGTTGCTGTATCATTAAGCATATGAATGTTATCATTTTTATTATGACACATATTATTATTAGAATATTCTTTATTAAATGAACATGTATTATTATTAATATATGAGTTATTATATATATATGTACTATTATTAGTTATATCTGGGTTATTTATATATTGATTATTATTTGTATAACACAAACCATTTGTATATTGTTGTATATGAGAATAATTCTTATCATCATTTGTTATATATTCTATGTTATTTTGATTGTATTTCTGATGAGAGTTATTTGAATAAAAGGATTCATCTTGAATATTATTATTTCCATTAAAATAATAATTATTATTATAATTATCATTATTGTATGTTTCTACATTTTTTTCATCATCATTATGATGTGCTTCTACATTTTTTACAACATCATTCTCATATGTTTCTATATTTTTTTCATTGTCATATTGATTAGATAATAATTCATTGGTATTTCTCAAAAGAGATGATGAATTTTGATTACATAAAATTTGTAAATTATCTTCATGATATGCATTATAATTTGTATGTTTGTTATTATATATACAATTATTTGAATCTACAAAAATATCTTTATTAATATTATTAGGTGAGCAATCATTTGATATAATATTATGGTTACTATATGGTGTGGAATTTGCTGTTGTATCCTTATTGATGTCATTTATTTTCATACTATCATTATGACAATCATATAAATCAATATTATTATTATTATTATTATTATAATTTAATGTCATGATATTTTTTTCAGCTGATGTCCTATTATCAGATTTATATTGTGTATGTACATTTATATATAAACCTTCATTTTCATTATTGTTCATATTATTTATATCATTTTGTATTAACTTATTATCATTAACCATATTGGAAGTATTGTTTATTATATCATTATTCTTGTTTTCTTCATTTTTATTATTTTTCTCATTTGTGTTGATATTATTTTGATATTTTTCCTTTAAAGTGTTAGGGATCACAAATTGATTATTATTATTATTATTATTATTATTATTATTATTTTTAATATTTATATTCATATCTGCATCATGATTTATTTGAGTGTTTTGATTAAGTACAATTTTATTTTCCTCAGTTGTATTATTATGAAGTTTTTTATTATGTTCTACTTCAATAATTTGTCCCTGTATTTCTTCATCTTTTTCTTTTTTTATTTTTTCTTCTTCTATATTATTAATTTGTATATGTTCCATATTTAAATTATTTGTGTATATGTAATCATATTTATTTTGGAAGCATACTGAATTGTTCTTGTTATTTATCTCACTTTTTATATATTTTTTTTCACACGATGAATATGTCTCTTTCTTAAATGAATGTAAATTTTCCGTATTATTCCTTATTAATTGTTGAGAATTTATAGAACTATAATAATTATTTATACAATTATAATCATATATAGAATTCATACTTGAATCATGATTGATTTGTTTTATTAGTTGTTTGTCTTCATCATTATATTTATTTAAAGGTACACTTAAATGATTGTTTGAATATACATTTGTTATATTTTCTTTATCATCTTTAGTATTTGTACTATAAAAATGATCTAATTTATTTTTATTTTCATTATTTTCTTTTAATTCATATATATTGTTATTGATAAATATATTTATATTATTTTTATTTTCTTCTTCTTTTTTAATTTCATTATTTACTTTGATCAGAAAATTTGAATCTGCTATATTTTTTTCTAAGGACGCTTTTTTTTTAAGATCATTAGTAAAATATTCTTCATTTGTATTCTTTAAATTTTCATTTTGAGGAATTATTAAATTATTTTCATTTATCATACTTTCATTCATATTATTAAAATTTTCATGAACATCTGATGAATTATTATGATTATTACATATAACTATGTCATTATTTTTATTATTTAAAAATATATTTGAATTATTTTTACTATATATATTATGGTTTTCATTACCATATTTTGTTATTAAACAGTTCTTTTCTTCAATATCTATTTTGTTTGATTTTTTCCCTTGTAGTTCATTTATTTTGTGTCCATTCATTTCTTCTTTTATATTTATGTTGATATTGTTTAAGATGTTGTTTGTTTCATGTTTTGTTTTTGATATGAAATTATTTGAGTTGTAAAGCTCGTTTTCATTACTTTTAAATATTTCTACAGTATTGTTTTTTATTGTTTCATCATTATTATTTTGTTCATATATTTGTTCAACATTATGATCTGTATGGTGTTCAGAACTTTTATTTTTCTGGTTATATATATTTGTTTTATTGTTGTTGTGTTGGTTTCCTATATTTTCTGTACTGTCATTTATTTTGTAAATGTTATCATCATTATATTCCATATTTTTTTTTTCTTCATATAAATCATTCATATTTTGAAATGAGTAGGAACCTGCATTATTTATAATAGAACTATTTAAAATAACTTGATTGCAAAATGTTTCCTTATTTTGTGTATTATCAGATGAATTATTTAAATTTCCATCATCCTTGGTATTATCCTTTTGATTGATATCATTATTGATAGTATGTTTATATATTATTTCTTTATTATTGCAATTATAAGTATTATTATTTATGGGCATATTATTTGATGCATCCATTAACATCATCATACTGTCATTAACGTTGTTGTTGTTGTTGTTTTGGTTTATAGGATTGAAAGAATATTCTTCCGCTTTTTTATATATTTGATGATTATTAATTTGAGAATAACTAGAAGGAATATGATCACTTTCATTTTTTCTATTTAAATTATTTGATGGTGTTAATATGTTATGATTTAAGTTGTTGTTATAATGAAATGTGTTTATAGGCTGAAAATTATTTGAATTTACAACTTTATGAGTATCTGTATTAATATGATTAAATGAATTGTTTTGTGTTTCATCATTTTGATTTATATTACATAATTGTTTTTGTTCTGTATTTTGCATGTTATCATATATATTGTAAGGATTATTGAAATTATTATGTGCCATATAATTATTATAGTAAGGAGTATGAAAATTATTATATGGAACATAATTATTGTTGTAGGTATTTTTGTTGTTATTATATGAAATGTTCATATTATTGTATATATGGTTAGCATTATTTGGATAATTGCAAGTGTTATATTTATATTCTTTTGTATTGTATCCACTCGGAATACAAATATTATTAATATTATTATTATTAATATTATTATTATTAATATTATCATTATTATTATTATCAAGTATCATATTGTTGTTCACACAATTTACGTCCTCCTGCTTATTATGTAGAAAAGAATTGACTGTATTTTTTCGTGATATATCAGAAGAAGTAATATACTTGGAATATGAATTATCATTAGTGTTTTCAATAGACGATATTCCATTATTTAATAATTCTATATTTTTTATTTCTTTAATATTATCATTTTGTTCATTTATTTTTTCATTTAAATTGTTTGGGTTATTATTGTTTATATTATGATTTTGATGAAAGTCATATTTTGGATTCAATGAAAAATCGTTTTTATTTTTATCGCTTTTGTTTAATGTTATATGACTACTATCACTATCATTATGACCATCATGATTGATTATATTATTATCATCATTTTTATTATTTGGTGTTGATAAATTATTTATTTGTACATTGTTAATATTATTCATCATAGAATTATTATATAAAATGTTTGGATTTATGTTCATATGATTTTTATATAAATTATTTTGCATATAAGAATCATTATCTAATTGATTTATATAATTCATGTTATTAAACATATTGTTATGTTTAATGGATATATCATTCATGTTATTATTTATATTTTTGTTGATATTATTACATGCTATATTGTTATATATATTAGTTTCCATATTATTTATATTAGAGAAATTATATGAGCTTGTAAAATTATTTACATTCAAAAAATTATTCATATGGTTTAAATGATTGCATGATTCTAAAGGGTTCCCTTTTTGAGAATCCTCAGAAAAACTAGCATTATTAGTATATAATCTGTTCATTGAATTGTTAACATAGTTATTGTTATTATTATTATTATTATTATTATTATTATTATTATTATTGTTATTATTATTGTTATTATTATTGTTATTATTATTGTTATTATTGTTGTTGTTTATATGATGTATTATATTATTATTTTCTTTCATGTTGCTTTTGTCTACGTTCATATTATTTAAATCTGTAATATTATTAATATGGTTGTTATTTATATTATTAAGAATATTTTCATTATTGTTAATAATACTGGAATGCTCAAGAGATGAAGAATTATTCAGTTGTTTTTCATTTTTATAATAATTATTATTATTACTATTATTATTATTACCACTACTATTATTATTATTATTACCATTACTATTACTATTATCATTCTTATTATCCGTATTGTTTTTGTTTTTATCTTCTTTTGATTTATATAAATACAAAGGTGTTTTGATTATATGCTTGAATGTAATATGTCGATCGGTATTTATTTGTATCTTTCTTATAATACTAACACTACATTTCTTCCCACTACCATATATATTTCCATTATTTAGAATAAATACATGTAAATAATTATCTGTATCTTCTTTCTTTACTCCTAAGCATATACAAATGCATCTGTGAATATTATACAAAGTCATACCACTATGAATACCTAAAAAAATTTGAATTAAAAAAATAAATAAATATTAAAAAATAGTGAATATAAATATTATATATATATATATATATAAACACAAATATATTATATATATATTCATATATATATATTTTAATTTTTGTGTGTTACCTATATATCGGCATATATATTTATTGTTTAATGTCGTGCATATTTTCAATTCTATAATATCATATTCATTAATATTTTTATAAACACGTAAATGTGTATCTAATTCTGGAGAGTATATGTTAGAGATCTTATTATTATTATTATTGTTATTATTATTATTGTTATTATTATTGTTGTTATTATTATTATTGTTGTTATTGTTAATGGTTTCATTTTGAATATTTTTCATAGAATGATCAAAATTATTGTTATGATTATAATTATTTTGTAGATTGGGTGCATGTGTATTATTTAAATGATATGTATTATTTAGTTCAGGATATATATTGTTCATATGTATATTATTGTTATTCAAATTATTTGGGATAGTTATATTTCTATATTCATTATTTGGAAACCTTCTTGCTTCTTCTAAATTATTTTTATTGTGCATATTATAATTAACGTATTTATTAATATTGTTATTATGATGATTGTTATTTATGTCTTGAAATAAATTATATATTTGACTTCCCCTGGAAGATGCATAATATGTATTCATAAACTTATCATTATTATTATCATTATTATTATTATTATTATTATTATTATTATTATTATTATTATCATTATTATTATTATTATTATTATCATTATTATTATTATCATTATTGTTCTCATTATTATGTAATGATGTACTTCCAATTTTATTATCCAACATGTACTTATTTTTTATGTTATTATCAAAAATGTTTGTTTGATTTATACAAGGGATATTATCATTTTTCATCAAACTGTGATAATAATTAGTATAAAAGTTCGGGTCATAATTAAACATTTGTTTCCCTGTTTTATAACCATTTACTACATGTTCTAAAGAAAAATTGAACTGTTCAATAGCTGGAAAAAATGTAACATTTTCGTTTTTTATTTTTTTTATTTTCTCTATAATACATTCAATATAAGGCATTAAAGAAGGATACAAAATTAATGCTTTAGTTAAAAAATTGGAATATAAAAAGGTTTTATACAAATCATTTATACTGACTTTTTTGAAATGTAAAAATCTATCTATATAAAAATTAGTGTTTATTAAATTTATTAATTTTCTTTTTATTTCATGATCATCTTCTTCCTTAATCTTATCATTTTCATCAAACGTGTTTTTGGTTTTATAAGAATAATTAATTTTAAAGTCATCAAAAGATTTGTACAGTAAAATATAATTATTCTTTATATCATCTTCGCCTTCATTTTTATTTAATATAATATCATTTTTATCTTCTTTTGTATGACTCATCTTTTTTTTTTTTTTTTCTTTTTCTTTATAAAAAAAGATAAAGAACAATATATTTTATAGGAAAAAAGGGTTGTGTTAAATTATATGGAGGACATACAAAAATTAAAGATAGAAAAATGAATAAATAAATATATATATATATATACATATATGTAAAAAATGTACTAAAAAAAAAAAAAAAAAATAAGTATGACGGAGGTAATTTTTTTCTGTACGTATCTATACATTCGCATGTACGTATTGTATATATATGTATACATTAACACTTATATAAATATATGTGAACACATAGACTTATGTAAGTATATTTATACATTTATACTTATATAGATACATGTATGTATTTATAGATATATCTATACATTCACATGTATATGTATATGTATGTGTATACATTTACACATATATAGATATATGTATACATTCACGTATATATTTTTGGTGGTAAACGTTTTATTGTTTTTTTATCTTATAGATGAGAAGGTTAAGTAAATATATCCCTTGAAGATTTATATATAAATATATAAATATATAAATATATATATATATATATATATATATATATATATATATATACATAGTAATTTTTAAATATTATGTAAATGTGTAAACATTTAGACATGTAATTTTACTTCTATAACAAGTAACATATATATATATATATATATATATATATGTATAATCGTACAGCTAACTTGTTCTTATTTATTGTAAGAACTTTGTAAAAACGTTACAATATAAAAGATATTGTATGTATATAAAGAGGCAAAGAAAAATAAAAAAAAATTTATACTTAAAAAATTATTGTCTGTATGATATTAGGATAAAGGATGTTTTTATTTTTGCATATAAAAAGTATTAGAAGAAAAAATTAGAAAATATAAATGAATAAAGAATTATATATTTTTATCTATAACTATAATTTTTATAAACTATTCCATGTTGTTTCTTTTTTTTTTTTTTTTTTCATTTTATATTATATATATATTTTATTTTTTTATTTTTATATTTTTTTACTTTTTAATATATTATTTTTTATTTTAATTTTTTGTTTTTTTGTTTTTTATTTTGTATTTTGTATTTTTTTGTTTTCATTTTTATTTTTTTAATTTTGATTTTTTTATAATTTAAATTTTTATTTTTAGTTATAGATACACGTATTTTTACACATATTTATTTTTTTTAATAAATAATATATATATATATATATATATATATATATATATATTATATGTGTATATACAGTTCCGTGAGAATAATAAAAAAAAAAAAAAAAAGAAAAAAGGAAATAAGAAGAAATAAAAAATTTGACCTTTATTCTTAGTACATTTCACAATTGTTCATGTATATTCTATATATAGATCAAGTTGATATTTATTTTATAATTTTTTTTTTTTTTTTTTTTTTTTTTTAGATAACCGAGATGCAATATATGAATTATTTTTTATTTATAGGACAAGATCATTTTTAGCTCAAAAAAAAAAAAAAAATAAATAATAAAATATAAAGGAAAATATATATATATATATATATATATATATATGTGTATTATTACTATTGAATAATATTTCACTTTATATATATGTGAAGAAAAACCAAAATTTGATCCTTTTTTGTATTCCCTTATTTTTATATTATTATTTTATTCCTTTTCTACATAACGTTACTATAGAAAATGAATATGTTGAATATTTTTTGTTTTTATTCTTATAAGGTACTTGGAAAAAAAAAAAAAAAAGTTGAAAAATGATCAATTTTTTTTTTCTTTTTTTTTATTTTATTTTTACAATATAATATATTTACATTACAGCTATTTGTTGTACACTTCAATATTTGCATTGTGTGCATTTTTTATTGGAAGGGAACAAAAACATTAAAATGGAAATATAAAAATATACAAAATAATATCTTCATGTCTAATATTTAAATAATTTTAAGAAAATTAAAATAAGAAATTAAAGCATAACAATATTTAATAAGATATACTCTTTAAATATAATTCTTCTGTTTATATATTTTATATTTATATGTATAAATAATTATATATATATATATATATATATATATATATATATTTTCATAAGAAATAAGGAACATAAAAATGATACACCTATATTTTTATTTTAAATAATAATTAAAAAAAAAAAAAAAAATTACTAGTATTTATTCATAAGTATTACGAATGGTCATATATAATATATGTAAATATATATTATATAAAAAATGATATAAGCGAATATAGTATTTGTTTATATTTACCTATCAAATTATAAATAAATATTTTAACCTTTTTTTTTGGAAAATGAAAAAAAAAAAAAAATATGCTATAAGTATCATTTCTCATTAAGACTATATATAAAGGAAAAATTCCAAATTATAACCTTAATTAACAATTAAAATATATATATATATATATTATATTATTGGAATAATCTTCATATAAGGGTCAAAAAAAAAAATTATATAAAATAAAATAAAACAAATGTATATATTTAAAAGTAATAAAAATATATATGTCATATAAATATTTAAATATTCTCTTAAAATACGAAGAGGAATAATATGAAAATAATGTAATTAAAAATATAATATAAGAAAAAAAAAAAAAAAAAAAAAAAAAAAGTACAATTTTATATGATACTAATATAATATATATTATATTATATATATATATATATATATAGCATATATATTATTTATTTATTAACAATATATTATATATTGTTTAAGGTCATTTTAAGTAGAAAAAAAAAAAAAAAAAAATATATTATAAATATGGTATGCGTAATATTTAAGTCAAGATAAGGCAAACAAAAAGAAAATTGCCCAAAAAAAAAAAAAAAATAAAATAAAGGAAAAAAGTATTATGATGGCATAACTAATGTATATATATTTAAAATGTTTATATTATATATATTTATGTAGCCTACTTTTTTAAAAATAGTAATATAATATAAAATAAAAGAATTTATAAAATATAATTCATATATATATAATAAAATAATAATAATATAATTTATATATATATTATATTCCTTTTAAGAGATATTTTCAATATAAAGAGAAAAGTAGGGAATATGACAAGAAACGGTAACAAATAAAATAAGGAATTCATTAAACGGATTTTATTTCGTTTTTAAAATTCAATAAGTTTTTTCCTTAATTAATAAATAAATAATTATAATTTTTCTTTTTTAGTACCTTTAACAAATTATGAATTTACTATGGATGAACCAGTAAAAGACACTGTGGTTTGAACATTGAAATGAAAAAGAAACATAAACATATGTGTCTGTATGCATATGAAACTGTATTTATTTTATTACTATTTTATTATATTATATTTTTTTTTTTTTTTTTCAATATATTTTGATGATAGATAAGAGACGCAAAGAGTATATATAAAAAAATATTATATGTATGTTTTCATCAATATGATGACGAAAATACAATAAAAAAATGTAATATAAGAATATAAAAAAAAAAAAAAGTGTTCAAACATTTTATAATATTAGTAAAAATGTATATATTTATTGACATAAAATATATTGTTTATATATATATATATCTATATATATTTTTTTTTTTTTTTTCAAGGGGATTTATGGGGATCATTTATAGTATATATAACGTTATCAATGTAATGACAATTAGATCTTAATTTATTTTTATGTTTTCCTATATATGAAAAATATTAATAAATATGATAAAATAATTTATATATATATATATATTTTTTTTGTTTATTCCTTTTTTTTTAGTTGTATATTTTTGGATAATGAAATTGTTGATAAGAAGAATACCTTTGGTTACTTTTTTGTTTTCTTTTTTATTGGTCATATTTTAGTATCCTTAAATTTGTCTTTATTGCATATAAATATGTAAGAAAAAAAAAAAATTATATAATTTATATAATTTATATTTGGAATTTTAAATGAGAATAAAATTTGTAATGGTTATATTGGGGAGTGGCACATTGTTTATATATATAATATGTATGCTTGAATAATATATATATTATATTTTTTTTTTTTTTTTGTAGACCATTTTTTCAGTCATTATGCATTATTAGTTATTCATTATTTCCGTTGATACTTTCTTCGTTCCTTAATTTATTTATATCTACACATGTCATACGCTTATTATTTTGCTTGTTATCAATAGTTTGGTCATCTTACAGTAAGACAAAAAATAAATAAATAAATAAATATATATATATATATATATATATTATATAATTGTCTAATTTTTTTTTTTTTTTCTTTTTTTTCAAGATTGTATTTTAATTTTAGCAAAGTTTATAAAAAGTAACAGGTTACTTATTTCATTTTTTCCTATTTGCTTATTACAATTTTTTTTAGCTAGCTTTTTATTGATTAAATAAATTTAACCCATTTTGGAATTACTACTACTACTATATATATATATATATATATTATTTTTTTTTGTTTATATATATATTTTTTTTAATATAAATATGTATACCAATTTTTTAATTAATTTTTGTTTTTTCTTGTTTATAAATTTATTCTTAAATATATATATTTTGAAGAATAAAAACATTAATTAATAAAATAAGTTTAATGATTAAATTATTATCACATAAAAGTAAAATGGTTATTGGAAGAAATGGACAATGAAATATGAATAATGAGAATATATAGATGTGATTTCTTTTCATATATATACTATTATATATTTATATATTGAACACATTGTTTTTATAGGACAATGATTATATATATTGGGCCTTAGAATTATATAAGGATAAAAATAATTTCAAAAAATATGTGATCATTTATTTTTCTTTCACAAATGTTATGAGGGAATTTATAAAATGATGTATATAATTTGTAAATTTTATTTTCATTAAGAATTATAGAAGAATTTAAGTTTTATATATTATGTATTTATATATATATATATATATATATATATATATATATATATAATTATGATTTCATATGATTAAAAAAAAAAATATATATATTAATAATAATAAAAATAAAAATAAAAAATAAGGTGATGAATAAATAAATAGTCAATAAAATAAAAAGCGATTCATAATTTCAAAATTGATATGATTATTTCTGAGGGAATATAAAAATGATTTTATGTATTCATATTTATTATTATCATTTTTATAATCATATGTGAATTTAAATACAAGTAGCATTAATTTTATTAATTTTTTCTCAGCTTTTTGTACTTCTATATCATTCATATTGTGTCCCTTTTTTAATAGCCATACTGCTCTGGTATATAAATTACTGTCTAAAAATAAAATGATATTTTGTATGTACTTATATTTTTCATTATTTAGTAAGTGCCAATAGACATTAAAAATTGTTTCATGTTCCTAGGAGGAAAAAAGAAGAGAAAAAAATAAAAAAATAAAATTATCAAAATAATACAAAAAAGTTAGTATAAATAAATAAATATATATATATATATATATATATATATATATATATATTTATGTATGTATAATGGAACGTACCTGTGCTGAATGCTTGGATAAGTATGTTTGTTGTGGACATAAGGTAGATGTGAAGTAGTGATAATTATTCATAATATTTTTGTAACAATTATATATGGCATAAGGTATATTAAAAGTATTGTAAGCTTGATTAAATTGCAAAAATTTGAAGTTACATGTTAGTTTAAATCTGCATAGGGCACTGTTGCAACATATATAGGAAGGGCAAATTGTCCATCTATAAAGGAATAAATAAATAAATATAAATAAATAAATAAATATATATATATATATATATATATATTATAACATGTAACTATTAATTAATTTATTTTTACCTTTTGCTTCTGTTACTAAAACCAACTGAAGATATTGAATAATTTCTCTTATTATATCTTACATTATTATTATTATTAAGGTTACTATTATCATTATTATTATTACCATTAATATTATAATTTTTTGTCATTTTTGAAATAAGTTCATTAAATGAATTATGGTATAGATGTTTTCTTCTTAATATATTTAATAAAAGATGAAAATTATAATAGTTATTTAATGTATGGGGAATTGCATTTACAATATTGACATTTTTATTTTCATTGAGATGATTATTTTTTAATGTGCATACTACATCAGTATTATTACATTGTTTCCTTTGATCACACTTCTCTTTTTTGGATGAATGATTATTTTCATTATGTAAATTTTGTAAATGTATCATATTATTGAATATATTTAGATAATTGGAATTATTATTTAATTTGTTACTTTTTATTAAATCGTGTATAAAATTGTTATGTGTACACATATTATTATATATATATGATTGATTCATATGATTATAGACATCATTATATATATTATTATGAACATGATTATAAGTATTATTATTTTTATTGTGATCATTAAAATTTTGCTCATTGTAATTAAGATCATTGAAATATGTTATTTCATTTTCGCCTTTACAATTAAGGTAATTAAGTGCGTTAGTTTGTTTTTTTCCATGATTAATAGTTAAAATTTGATTATTATATAGATATGGACATTTATGATAATTATATTCCTTATTATCATTTATATGAACATTATTTTGTGTTACATTGAAAATATGATTTTTCCAATTATATTGTACATTTGATAAAGGTATAGAGCTATTATATGTATTATTTGTGTTTTTTTCATTCCATGCATTAATAATATTATTGTTATATGTTTCAAAGTATGGACAATTATATAACTGTATCCTTTGATTATTTTCATATATATTATTATTTTCAATTATATTTGATTGATTATTTAATGAGTTATGTAAAAATGTATTACAAGATTCATCTTGGCTTTTATTAATATTTGAATTATAGTAATAATCATTTAACTTATTAAATTTTAATAAATGAATATAATTATTTAAGTTATAATTTTTTAGTAAATTTAAATGATCGCTACAAATGTTAATGTACTCTTTATTCGTTAAGTTTTTTATATTTGTTAAAATGGTATTATGATTATTTTCTACTTCTCTACATAAATTATTTTTATTATCAATATGATGGATATTGTCAACGTTGTTTGTATAGTTAAAATGGTTTTTATTGTTTATGTTGATTAAATAATTTATATTATTTGTAACATTATTATTATTAATATTATTGTCATTATTATCATTATTATTATTGTCATTATTATCATTTTTATTATCATTATTATTATTAATTATCCTTCCATTAATGTCCCTTTCTAAAATATCTTCATTTTTATTTTTATCTATATGAATAGGATTATCCATTTGGGTATTAATTTCTACAGAAGTGAAATCATTTCCTTGATTATTATATTTAGTATTCATTACATTGTAACCATGATAATTATAACAATTATTATTATTATGAATATTATTATTATTATAAGAATGACATTTATAATTCATATAGACACTGTTTGAAGAGAAATTATTCATATTTTCATAACTGCTATTTGCATTATAGGCTACATAATTATTATAATGTTCTTTATCTTTCATATTGTCACATATTACAGACACATTATTTTTTTTATCATATTCCTGATCAGTTTTATAATATAAGAATTCATTTGAATTTAATTCATTGTTAATATATTTATTATTATTATTACTATTACTATTATAATTTATATTATCACAACAGGTACTAATTGAATCGTTTTTTATGAGGCATAAATTATTATTCATTTGGTTATAATTATCTTCATACATATTTATATTATATTGTTCTAATATCATGTTTTTATTCGTATTATTATATTGTGATTTAATAATATTAGACATATTATCATTTACTATATTATTCTTCTTGTTTTGAATATTACTACAATTTTTATCATTATATTTATATTCATCGTTCTGAAAACAATTATAATAATTATTATTATTATTACATAAGTATTTATAACTATCAGGATTTATGTTATCATTATTCATGTTATTTATATTATTATTAGAAAGGATGTTTTTTTCGTCTTTATCCTTGTATGAGTCAATTTGTGTGTTTATATTATATTTGTTTATTTGGATTAGCTGATTATTGTCAGAAGCTTCTATATTATTATAATTTATGTGGTAATAATTTTGTGGCATATAATTAATATTAACATTATCATTTTTATTATGATTATACATATTATTATTAGTGTAATTATTATATGAAATATTTAAATTATCTGTATTATAATTATTTTCCATATTATGAACTAAATTATTATTATTATTATTATTTGTGTGTGTTGCATTTTCATTGTGCTTTACTTGTTTTGTTTGTTCAATATTAAATATTTCTATATTATTACTATTTTCAATAGGATCATTTTTATTATTACCATCTGATATAACATGATCATTTTGAATGACATATTCAGGATTGTTATTAAAATTATGATTTCCTATAATTTGAGGACAGTTCATTTTTTCCTTATCAGTAATAGAAAAATAATTTTGATATATTGGATATCTCGAATTTATTGTATATTCATTATTTGTATTAATTACATCATTTGTTAATTCATTGTTTGAATATTCAATGTTTAATTTGTTTGTAATTTTAGTTGAATCATTGTAATATGTTCTTATATCATGTTGATTATTTTTATCATGATATAATATATTACTATTATGTTCATTTAAAATATTTTCATTATTTAAAGGATAGGGTAAAATATTTCTTTCTTCATTTATAATATTATTATTTACATGTTGTATGTCATTTATATAGGAATCATTCCACTGCGAATTGTTAACATTATAATTTGAATTCATTTCTTTTGTTTGATTATTTACATATGACAAATAATTTGATGAATTTGGTTCATATATATTTTTTTTTTCAGGTAAGGAACAGGTTTCATATTTATTGTCTGAATGAATATTCATTTGTTCATGTATTTGATTTTTGGTCATATTATTATGAACATTATTTGAATAATGCTTATATAAGATTTTATTTTCATTAAATGTTTGATACATATTTTTTTCGTTTGTGATATGAGAATAGTTGTTATTATTTATTTGTAAATCGTTATTGATATTATATGTATTTACATATTTGTTAGGATTATTATTGGTATTATTATTATTATTATTATTGTGGTTATCATTTTTATTATTATTACTATTAATATTAATATTATTATTGTTATATTCTTTATTATTGTGTGTGTTTATAGAAATCATCCCATCAAGAATATCATGTGACAGACCATTTTGTATAACACCATTATTTAAATATGGAGTAATTATTTTCTCATCATTATTTGTAATGGAATTGTTAATTTCATTTAATTCTATATAACCATTTTTATGATTAATATTATTATCTATAGTATTATTTATACATTTATATTGATTTGTATTTATTAATTCTTCATTTGATATATTTTTTAAAGAATTATTATCATGATAAAATATATTGGTTTGTTTTTTATTTTCGTTTAAGTCAAAATAGGAATTAGTAAAATTATGGTTATTGTTTTTATCATTGGAGTTCATATTATTTATATATATATTTATATCTTTATATTTTTCTTCTTCATATTTATGAATTTTATTTGTCTTATGAATATGGTCGTGATAATTATTTATATGATCATTTGTATTATGAGATGAAGATATATTTAAATCTAAATTTTGTTTATAATTCTTATTTGTTGATGGATTATCTAATATGTTATATTCATTTTTAATAAAAGTGGTATTGTAATTATATTTTTCGTTTTGTTCATTATTTGTTGATATATCTTTTTGTTGTTTGTTAATAATTATATCATTATTATTTTCATTTTTTCGTATATTCATTTGTGTATCTATATTTTCATGTATATTTATTTCATTTGAAGGATGTGCACATGCATGTTTTGTTATGATCTCTGTATTATTATTATTTAAAAATTGAATGTCATTATTTTTGAGTATATTATTATGATAAGGTGTGTATAAATTATTTATATTATTCATATTGTCCATACTGTCCATATCTTTTGTAATGTTAAGGTTTTGATTTGATGTGCTTATGCAATTTTCATCTATTTCGTTTTGTTTCAAAATAAGTGTATTATTTTGCAACAAAGACCTATAAACTTGTTCATTTGTTTTATTTGTTTTATTTGTTTCTTCCTTTGATTTGTTTTCAATAATATGTTCTTCCTTATGACCATTAATTAAAAAATTATTACTCATATAGTTTTTCATTGGAGGAAGTTCATTAGATGAAGACATATTCTGAGTATTATTGTAGTTGGAATTGTATAATTCATGGTTAGGAATATATAAGCACCCCTTATTACTATTATCAATATTATTATTATTATTATTACTAATATTATTGTTATACATATCATTTGTAATATTACAATTTCTATTTTCATTATTGTTTTCACTTATAAGCATAGAAATACTATTACTATCATATACATTATCATCCATAGATATATTATTGTTTATACAATTTGTGTTTAGTTGATTATTTATTGTGGGTTTATAATAAAGTTCATTGTTTATATGTGAGTCTATATATGGGATATAATTATTACAATTTATTTGTGAATATACATTATTTTCATTCATATAATTATTATTATCATTACTAAGATTATTATTTGAAATGATAAAATTATTATTATTATTATTATTATTATTGTACATATTAGAGGTATAATAATCATTCACTTGAATATTATTTTTCAATTCATTCATATTAATGCTACTGTTAGGGATAGTATTATCATTTTTTATATTTCCATTTTGATAATCATTATTTGTCTTCTTATTATTACACAAATTGATTTGTGGGTTTATACTTGAATTATTTATAATTGATGAAGTGTCATTATTTATATGTATTTTTTCTTTCATAATATTATAGTTTGTATTACTAAAATTTTCTATATTATTATGATAAAGGTCATAATTTTGTGTGCAATTACTATTACTATTATTATTTAGATTTATCATTTTGTTCATATTACAACTATTATTTTGATATATATGTATATTATTAAAATGTGTATTTGTTTCAGGTGTATTAATATTCTCCTCTTTATTTTTTTTTTCTGTATCAAAATAATTTTGATTTAAATAAGCATTATTATCATTTTGATTATTCATTATATATGGATCCAAATTTATATTTGAATAATTTTGTGTATTTATCATTTGGTTAGTTGTACTGTTATGTTCATAACCTGGAATATGTTGTGCATAATATATTTGTTCTTTTATTTTATTATCTCCATTTGATGGATTGGAAATATAATTTTGATTCTGTTGAAAATTATCATCATTTTGTGTATTATCACATTTTTGTGTATTATCACATTTTTGAGTTATATCACATTTATGAGTTATATCACATTTTTGAGTTATATCACATTTATGAGTTATATCACATTTATGAGTTATATCACATTTATGAGTTATATCACATTTTTGAGTTATATCACATTTTTGAGTTATATCACATTTTATATGTGATTTATTTTTATCATTTAATATTTTCTGTTCATTAAGATTGTAATATTCATCATTATTATTTATATTATTTGATAAATCATTTTGATTTTTTCCATTTGATTGTTGATGATTTATATTGTTCATTTGATTATTTTTTGATATTTTTGTATATTCATTTTTTTCTGAGTGAATATAACATATATCATTAATATGATTAATATGAGGTAGATAATTGTTCATGTGTTGTAAAATGGGTGCATTATTATGATCATGATCATTTTGTATATAAATATTATTATAGTAATTATTAACATGGTTGGTGTTATTCATATAATAACAGTAATAATTATTGTTGTTATTATTATGCATATAATTATTCATAAAATAATAATAATTGTTATTATTATGATTAATACTTATGTCATTATTATTAATATTGTTATTAGTACATATATTATTATGATTCATACTTGTGTCATTCTTCTTCTTCTTATTATTATTTATATTTGTGTCATTATTATTAATATTGAGGTTACCATTTTGATAACCATTTTGTATATGTTCATTTCCTAACATGATAGATGATGTTTGTGAATATTTCTCTTTAATAATAGTTTGTATGTTTGGTGTTGTATTAATAATATTGTCATTTATATGTTCATCATATAGCTTTGTATAAATATTATTTATTGTACATAAATTATTTAAATTCCAATTAATTTGATTAAATTGTATAGGTTTATTAAAATATTTTACAGATGATAAGATATTGATTTTATCATTTTTTTGATTAAATAATTCATTTTTTTTTAATGATAACATAGTACCTTTTTTACATAAATCTGTAATATAAAAACAATAATCATCATGATAATTTACAAGTTCACTAATTTTTCTTCTATTCATTCTTTTGCTGAATTTTTTATATGTTTCATTTTTTTTTTTCATAGAAATGTATATATCATCTGTTTCTCTTTCCATTTTTATTTCATCCTTTTTATTATCTTTAATATGTTCAAGGTTTTCTTTTATATTAATTGCATTTTTTGTTTTATTCATATTATTTACAATAAAATTGTTTTCTTGTTCTTCATTTTTATTATCTAATAAGGCTAAATGTTTATGGTTGTATGATATTTCATTATTATCATTATAATTTATTATATATTGATTATCTTCCAGCGATTTAGTTTTTTGTGTGTTATTATTTATTTCTCTTTCATTATGTTGAATACTATTTATACAATTTTCTTCATTCCTAATTATTATATCATCATCATCATCAATATTGTCATAATTATTATTATTATTATTATTATTATTTTGTGTTGTATTATTAATTTTTGTTTTTTTCCTTTTTGTTACGTCTTCCTTTTTATTTCGATCCTCCGTTGTACTCTTCATTTTTAATATGTCCTCACATTTATATAAGGATTCTTCTTGTTTTTCCTTTCCTTTTTGTTTATCATAAGGCAAATAAGATTGGCTATCCAAATTATGTATTTTCTCTTGTTCATTATTATATATGTACATTAGTTGAATGTCATTATTTATTTCTTTATTTGTATTGCATTCCCTTTCATTATTCATATTGTGTAATTTATTTTTTTTTTTGTCATTTATATTGTCTTGTTTTTTTTCATTTTTTTTATTTGAAGAACATGAATTTGATTTATTCATAACCTTTTTATGTGCATTATTTTGTTTGCATTCATTATTTAATGTATAGTTTCTTTTTTTTTTTTTATTATTATTATCATTATTGTTATTGTTTTTTTCCTTCTTAGATATGTTAGTATCATTAGATTCTTCAATGTTAGGATTAATTTTATAATTTAAAAAAAAGTTCTTTAATTTTTCATCAAATATTTTCATATCATCTCCATCGGATTTATATTCTTCATTTTTCATATTATTTCTTTCCTCTTCATACTTTTTGCGGATATTATGTATTTTAGTTAGTACGATTAATCCGATATCGAAATGCTCAAAAATAAAATTCAAATCATTCTTTGGCATGAAATATGAAAAAAAGCTAAAAAATATTCTTTTATTTTCGCTTCTTAAAAACATAGGCACATGTCTGGGTTTCCCTTTTCTCATTTTTTCTTTTTTTTCTTTATTTATAATAACGTCTTGTTTTAAATTTAAAAAAAAAAAAAAAAAAAAAAAAAA
Source organism: Plasmodium sp. gorilla clade G2 (assembly GCF_900097015.1). Taxonomy (NCBI): domain Eukaryota; phylum Apicomplexa; class Aconoidasida; order Haemosporida; family Plasmodiidae; genus Plasmodium; species Plasmodium adleri (nom. inval.). Next base: position 1,730,240 of record NC_041703.1, read on the forward strand.
AAAAAAAAAAAAAAACAGTTAAAATAATTGTGTATTTTTTTATAACTCTAAATGTCAAATTTTGGATAGGACTATTGGAAGAGGGAAAAAAAAAAAAGAAAATATTTTGCACCAACAAAAAAGGTTGTCAACTAAAATATGTAAAACAATATATATATATATATATATATTATATTTTTTTATTTATAATTATTTAAATTTTTTTTCATCATATATATAAGCACATTTTAAAGATAAATAGATTATTCTATTTAATTATTTTTATTTTGTGTATCCTACAATTTACATATTCATATAGATTCTTCTATATATATATATTTTTTTTTGTGTATATGATTATCTTAAAATAATATTAATATTTAAAAAAAGAAAAAAAAAAGAAAGAAAATTTAATGTAAAGTATAAAAGCTATATAAATATAAATAAATATATATATATATATATATATATATATATATATGCATATAATGAATATGAAAATATATTTTGCTGGTTATATAAAATTAAATTTATATATATCATATACTGTTTTTCCTCTTTTGCAAAATTTTTATTTGTTCTAAAATGTAGATATAAAAAATACAACATATTTGTAATGAAATGACAACTATATGAAACTTTACAACTTAAATAAAATTTATTTAATATTTAATAAAATTTTACAATATAAATAAATATATTTATATATATATATATTTTTTATATGTAGTCTATTTTTATTTTTTTTTATTTTGTATGTGTATGTAAAAAAGTATGTAATCAAGTGGGGAAAATGAAAAAATGGTACGAGAAAAGCTACAAAATATTATAAAAAAAATATAGAAAAAAAGGAGAAAAAAGAAAATTTTAATATATTCCCCATTAAAAAATAAAATCTTAAAAATTATATATATATAATTGTAAATATGTATGTGATAATTTATATATATATATATATATATATATTAAAAGAAATATTATGTATAGAGAAAAAAAAAAAAAAAAAAAAAAATGTATCAATTTATATTTATATATGATTTTTTTTTTCTTTTTTTATTTGTTGCGATAAAATTATAGTATGAATCTCTTGTTATTAAATAAGTATAGGAGTGTAGCTTTTAATATTACACAATGTTAGTTATAAAAATATCAACATTTGTGTATTTGTATATATATATATATACATATATATATATATATATATATATATATTATTTAATTAAATAATGTATTTATATATATAAGGGAATAAAACAAAAGAGACATATAAAAACAAAATAACATAAAAAATAAAATGCTAATATTCTTATGCAGGTGCATTAATTTTTATTATTCATTTATTTAGGTTAAATCTAGTATAGGGTTATCAAAAAAATAAAAATTATATATATATATATATATATATATACTTTATTTAATTCATTGCATGTAAATTTTGTGTCCACATAAAATATTTAATCAAAGAAATTAATAAAAATTAATAATGTAGTGAAAATATTTAATGGGGAAAAAAATAAATGTATAAATTTATATATATATATATATATATATATCTATGTTTATGTTTATGTTTATAAACACATATAGATATAAGCATATATAATTTTTGTGTTATATATTATGATATATATGTAATAAGCTTCATTGTTTAATAATATATTAATTTTTGTACTTAATTATATATATATTTTTTAGCGATTTTTTATTGATCCCTTTTTTTTTTTTTTTTTTTTTTAACCTCAAATATCAATGATGTTACATGCAAGAGAATCCACAAAAATAAAAATAAATAAATAAATATATAAATAAATAAAACAATTAATAGATTAATATATATAATATTTATTATTTTTCCTTATTTTAATGTTAATATAAATTTTATTTTAATTTTTTTCTCTTATTTTTCTTCCCTCATTTCGTGTTTATTATATTTTTACACATACATGCTTATGAACAAATTAAAGTATAACACATTACAAAGTTTTTCAGAAGTCATTTATTTTTTCGAATATAGATTTTTTATTATTTTTTATTTTAATGTTCATCTACATATATACAATTCATTTGAAATGTATTATGATTGTGGCTATTTTTCGTTTTATAAAATTATACTTATGTAGACCTTACAGTATATGATTTATATATATTATATACATGTAATATATACATATATTTACATTTGATACTTTGTTTTTTCTTTTTTACAATTTTTAAATGCTCTTATATATAAGCATGCATTGATAATAATTTAAAATATCTATTTATATTTATATGAATAATAGTGGTTCAAATAATATATATATATATATATATATATATTTTAATTGTAATTTTTTTCTTCTTTTTTGTGTATACAAAATTATAAAGTATTCCATTTTCTCATAAAAAATTACAAGCACAAAAAAAAAAAAAATAAGGAAATAGAGAATAAAATAAAAGGATGAATAAATAAATATTTAAATATTACAATATATATATATATATATATTGAAAGAAAAAAAATTTAATTTACATATAATATTAATAAACAACAAAAGGTTAATACTTTTAGCAATATCCGCTTCACTTTAAATTATATATATATATATATTTTAAATTTCATATGATAAAAAATTTTTGTTTTTTAAAAAATAAGAAAAAAAAAAAAAAAAAGGATTATGGAAAATGATCTTATACTTTTTTAATACCTCAATTTTTTTAAATGATATAATAAAATGCATACATTTTTTTTTTTTTTTTTTTATGTACACATATATATATATATATATATATATATATATACATTTATGTATAAATAAATTTTTTGTTTGGCGATGATATGGATTGTGCATATGAATTTTATAATATTTATAAAAAGGGAATATAAAAAAAATGATGAAGTAACTTATTTTATTTTTTTTTTTTTTTGAGATTTATGTTTTTTGTATGAGGTTACATATTAATAAAAATGTCAACGTAGATATATTACATTATTGTAATATAAATATATTAAGATATATAACGTCCTTTTTTTTTTTTTTTAGAAGATGAATGATATTTATATATGTATTAAATAAACGACTATAAAACAATAAGTGTTGTCCTACAAATAAAAATTAATAAAATAATTATATGTGTGTTTATAATTATGCACTTTTTTTTTTGGTTTCAATTTACTATATATTTGTAATGTATCTTTAAAAATTTTACATTAACTATTGTTTCCTTAAAAAAAAAATCGGTATGTTTGTTATAAAACAATCTAGTCGAAATACTGATAAGAGGAAGAGAATTTATGAATATATATGTGTATATATTTTTTGATATACTTGGAATAATATATATATATTTATTTATTTATTTTTATACTTTACTCCTTGATCTTTATTATCATTAAGAAAAATTTCAACAATGATTTTATATTCATTAGATGTTAAGGCTGAAATATACATATATAAATATATATATATATATATATATATATATATATATATATATATAATATAACATAATATAAACAATATATAGATAGGGTGAAATTACATTTATATATTTATTTTCATTTTTGTGTAAATATACTTTTTATATGATTTTTAATAATATTGGATAGTTTTATTGATAATTCTTTCTTATCATCTGTATGTTTCAAATTATTCCTTATATCATTATTAACTATGGTCTTTAAATCATTAATAATTTTGGTCTTCATCTTATTGAAATATTAAGCATACATAATATATATATTAAAAGATAAAATGGGATACAGATATTATAAAAAATTTTGTATTCTTTATTAATATATTCTATGACTTATTTTAAGAAAAACAATTTATGATAAAGGGATACATTATATTTTACAATTAATATAAAAGAAGTTACATATTTTTATATCTAATATTCCTACAATATTATTAGTCATTATATATATATATTATATATATGTCTATACATATATTTTATTTTATAATTTCATTATTATGTATATTAAGAATAATTGCAGTATTTGTAAATAAAATGGTTATTATTACAAACTGTATTTATTTTTACTATATCTAATATTCTGTATGTTTGTTTTATTTTTTATGCACATAAATGCATCTTATTTCTTGTAAACCGTATTTTATTTTATTTAAAAGGGCTTGAAAAATATGGCTTTCTAAATATTAATAAATTTAAAAATGAAACAATACTTTTATATATTGGAAAAAAAAGGGGGATATACACTTTATATTGTCTTATTCTTATATTTTATTATTTATTTCTATAAATTAATATATGTTTATATACTTTAATTTTTTCGTCAATTTTTTTTTTTATTTAGGATTATCAAATTGTGTCTTATGTAGACAAAAAAAAAAAAAAATATATATATATATAATATATGTGTGTATATTATGCCTATTTATATTATTGTACGTACACAATATAATGTTTTTTTTTTTTTTTTCTTTTTTTTTTTTTCTTTGTATTATTTCTTTTTTAATTTTATATTTGTGGTTATATTTTTATTATTAGTAGTAGTATTGTTGTTGTTGTTATATATTTTATCACCTTTATAATTTTATAGTAACGATTTTTATTTAATATTTAGACATATGACATTTTAGAATTAACTCTATATATTATTTTCTTACTTATATTTTCTTTTATTATTTTTTTCTCTATAAGTATATTTGTATATATACCATAAACATTAATGTTAATTAAAAATTTTTTTTTTTTTTTTTTTTGAAAGTTCAAAAAAAAAATATTAAATACATGACTATATTATTATTATATATATATATGTGAAGTTTATTTGATAAAATTTTTTCTGTTTTTATTGTACTTAAATATATCTATTTGTTTTGGTATAACCATTGGCATATACATATATATATTTATTATTATTTTTATATTTTTTTGGCTTAATTTTATTACATATAATGTTCTTTCATATTCATTATAATTGTTTTACATATATATATATTATATATATATAATATAATTGTGTTTTATTTGTTTTGTTAGAAATAAATTAAGCTTATGTTTATTAAAATGTTAGAGTCTACTTGTCTTGGCTGTTTTTTGTTTTTTTCTTTTTTTGTTACTTTTTTTTAAGGAAGCACTTGTATGCATATAAATTTTTTTTTTTTTTTTTTTTTTTTTTTTTGTACCTATATTTAGTATTAAGAAAAAATGATGAAACTGTTATTATGTTACATGTCTAAATATAATAAGAATATTTATAATTGTTCTTAAATATAATATGAATAAGCTTGTCCTTTTTTTTTTTTCTTTTTTTTTTTTTCTTTATTTTATATTTATGTCTACACAAGATTTAAAAAAATAAATGAAGAAGAAAGTAGTAAATTAAAAGAATGAATTTTTAATTTTTTTTTTTTATACTTAATTTGAGACATTACACATATATATGATATATTTATGTGTGTATATATATGGTTTATTTTAGTTTTATAATTTTTGTTTATTTCTATAAGGTTATTATTTTATCAACGTATTAAAAGTGGATCATATAAATACAAGCGTACAACCTCAAAAATATATATATATATATGTATATATGTTTGTATGAAATAAGTAGGATTATTTATATAGATGTACATCATATAATATATTAACAAAAATTATGAATCAACATAAAAATAGTAATGCATCTAAAATATTATATCCTCCTATATATACATTAAATACTAAAAAATCTTATGAAGAATCAAATTCATTTATTGTTTTAAATGCTTCAATGAAAAAATATTTGGACAAAAATAAAAATCATACAATAAATGAAAAAGAAGGAAATGGTAATATATTTCATTTTAATGTAGATAATAAATTTTTTATGAATTTAGATAAGCCAAATAACCTTAATATGAATAGTGAAAAATATTATGTAGATAATAAGTTAATAAGATGTAATAATAAGAATGATATAAATGATATAAATCTTATAAATAATAGAAATGATAAATATAACATAAATGATGAAGTCAATTTAAATTATTTACCATGTAATTCTTTAATTAATACACATAATAATTGTGTCAATAAATATAATAATAATAATAATAATGTTAATGAGAAAAAGGATATTTTAAGAAATATAAAGGAACCATTTTATTATTTTTTAAAGGAAAACAAAATTAAAGAAGATAAAAATATAATATCAAAAAGTTATGTTGTTGATAGCCTATCCCATGTTAATAGTTATATGAATCCGTATAATTCTTCATCATTTTGTAATTATGATAATGTAGAGAATAAGAAAACAAGAGGGAGATCTTTAAGTTATGTAAATAATATGGGAATGTATGTACATAACAATTTTGAAAGTAAAGAGGACAAAAATGATAATACTACTGAGTATTTTTTAAAGAAATCAAATATAACCAATGATCATATGATCAATAATAATATAAATAAATATAATCATGATGATAATAATAATAAATATAATTATGATAATAATAGACAATATTTATTTCGAAACAATTTGCAAAAAATGTTATATGCCAAAAATATAAGTAATAGTGAAAAGAATGATAAAAAAAAATATAGCTCTATAATTTATATAAAACATCAAGATACTCAGAAAAATAACAAAAAATATAACAACTTACCAGTTATTGATATTAAAGATATAAATATGAATGAAAGGCAAAATGATATATTAAAAATTAATAAAAAGAATATATGTAAAGTTATGGATAATAATAATATGACGAAAAATATTATATATAAACACAACCAAACAAACGAAATAAAAAATTGTAGTATTAATAGATTAATGCTTTTGACACATAATAATGAAAAGTTAAATAATATTTTCGAAAAAGTAGACGAAAAAAAAAATTATCATGAGAATTATTATACGAATTATATAAATAGTAATTATAATGTGAAATCTAAATATCGTTATAATAATATTAAGAAAATTATTTCTAGTAATAATATCCAAAATAATCACCTTGTTATGAATAATAAAGATTTTGTTGATGCAATAAAAACTAAAGGGAATACATATTGTGATATTAATAAACTATGTAGAGATAACAGTAAGGAATATGAAAATAAAAAAATTAGACCTATTAGAGAGGACAAGACAATTCATAAAATGGAAGAACGTTATTTATTGAATAAAAATAAAAATAATTTTTCTAAGAATATGATAAATAATTATAATGGTTTTTATTCTAAGAGTGGTAAAATCTGTACCAATAAGGAAAATAGAAATTTTTTCGATGGAACATTTGATATGAAATCTAAAATTTATAAGAAGAAAGAAGATGAATATAATATTAAAAAAGATAGTGGAATAATCATATCTGATAATAATAATAACATTTGTGTTGATAAAAAATATACAGAGAATAGTAAGGGATATAATGTTAGAAATGATGAACATAATTATATGAAATATTATAATGACAATAATACAATTATTACAAAGAAGGATCATTATATTGTTAATAATGTGTTAGATAATAAATCAAAGAATAACGAAGGTATAAACCACGTAAATATAAAGACGGTAATGTTATCAAATGATGATAATTATAAGAATGATTTGAAAAAACAAAATAGCATTAAATATGATAAAGAGAATAATAAATATGTATTTTATAAAGACGACAAAAGTGTTATGAAGAACATTATGAATCATATTAACAAATTGGATAATGAAAATAAATATGTTGATAATGAAAATATATATGTTGATAATGAAAATATATATGTTGATAATGAAAAAGGAAATAAGATCATGGAACTTATGGAAAAAAAATTTAATTTATCGAATGATATAGAAAAGTATACAAAAGAATATATAAATAATATGGATGTAGAAAAAAACACAACTCAACAAAATAACAATATAAATTATACATCAATTAAATATGATGATATATGTATTTCAAATAATAATATAAATAATAAAAATGTAAGGAATGTTGATTCTATAATATTAGAAAATAAACAAAATTTCAATTTACATAACATGAATGTGGTTCACAAAGTGAATGACATAATAAGTGTTCAAACGGAGGAAAATAATGATAGAAGCAACAACAACGATAGTAATATTAATAATAAAAATAATAATTATTATAATTATCATAATTATGGTAATCGAATACATGTCAAGAATGATGTAGAAAGAAATAAATTACTATTAGTAAAACATAATGATAATATAAAAAAGAATATAAATTATTTATATAACTCCAAAAAAGAAAATTTTGAAAATAATAAAGAAAAAAATGTTTCTTTAGTTATTAAAAGTGATCCTCTTTTTTTGAAAACTGTTAAAAATGATGATAGCAATATAGATTTTATGAAGAATATAAAAAAGAATGACATCAATAATAAATGTGTGGACAAAGATAATTTAAATTATACATGTTATAATAAAAAGAAAAAGATAGGAACATCACCAGTTGTTATTAATAATATTAGAAATAATTGTATCATTAAGAATGATGAAGAGAAGAACGAAAATAAGGAGGGTCAAACACATTTTGATATATTTTATTTAAATAAATTAAGCATGAATGTTAAAGAAGAAAAAAAGAAAAGGAAAAAAGAAAAACGAAGAAAAACAAAAAAAATGAAACATACTATCAAATTATTAAAAAAAAAAAATAAGGAAGATAATTTACTATTAAATAAAATTTTAAAAAAAAACATGTATGAAAATCATATGGTAGATGAAATATGTGCTAATAATAAACAAATTGAGAATGGAGAAGAAGAAAATAATTATCATATTGAGAGTAAGAATGAAAATATAAAATATGATGAGTATAAAGGTAATGTATCTAATATTGATAGTCTTATTATAAAAACATTGTGCGATAACAATCAAAAGATGGATGATGTTTTTTATGTAAGTCAAATAGATTGTCCAAATGAAATGTATGATAAGATAGACAATAATATGGATAAAGATAAAAATTATGGTAATAATAATTTTATGAGTAATAAGAAAGAAATAATTTCCAAAAAGGACAACGAAAAAATAAATGACATTATATTACATGATAATAATAATTGTAATAATAATAATAATAATGATGATGATGATCATGGTGATTTTTCTAACAGTTATAATATTAAAGATATTCATTGTAGTTATGAAGAAAAAAAAAAATTAAATACAGAAAATAATTGGACAGTTAATACAACAAAGGATGATAATTTAAAATGCCAACATTATTATAAAAATAAAGAAGAATATTATGTACAAATTAATAAAGAAAAAGTAAATCAAAATAAATATATCCATAATAATATTGATAATTCATTTTTAACAACTAATAATATATCAAACGTTATTTCACTTCCATGGAATAAGGATAAAGTAGTGAAAATACATTTAAAGAATAAATGTAAAGAATCAAATAAAGAAAGTAAAAAGGATGTTATAACAATAAATACTAAATTATCTAGATATGAAAGAGTGTTAATACATACTTGTATATATAAATTAAATTGGAAGAAATATATTGATAATATAAATAAGGGTATGTTTTATTGGATCGGTTATAATATTAACGATTTTGATCATTATAATTATATGAAAAAGAAAAAAGTTATTAATAGAATACCATCTATGTATATGTATACAAAAAAAAAGACATTAACCTTTTTATTATCTCACTTGTCGTTAATATTTCCTTCCTTATTTAATTTCTATCCAAATACATTTGTGTTACCAGAAAATAAAAATCTAATAAAATATATATTGAATAGTAATAATAAGGAATATTATATAATGAAACCAGATTGTGGTAGTATGGGTATAGGTGTAAAGATTATAAACAAATATAATGATATCAATATTAATATATTGAATGGATATAATAGTTATATAATTCAAAAATATATTGATAACCCATTATTAATGTATAAAAAGAAGTTCGATTTTAGAATATATATTTTATTATTACCAGGAAAAAATTATCCTAAAATATATTTATCTAAAGTTGGTTTTGCTCGTTTATGTACAGAAGAATATAAAAAAAAGAAACGATATATTTGTAATACTTATATTCATTTAACTAATTATAGTATAAATAAAGATAATGATAAATATATAAGGAAAAAGAATATACATGATAAAAATAATAATAAACAATTATTAAGTGATGTTTTTATTTATTTAAAAAGAAATGGATATGATATAGATGATATATGGACACAAATTAAGAAAATTACTTGTCTAACATCTTTAGCTATCTATTCATATATAAAAGAAAAAATTAAATATAATTTCCATAATAATTTTTATTTCTATCAATTAATAGGTTTAGATATATTATTAGATAATAACGGAAAAGCATGGTTACTAGAAGTTAATTCTAATCCTTCTTTAAGGATAGATTATATTGATCCTAATTATGCTCAATTTGAAATACAACTTGAAAGTATGTTTGATAGATATGTTAAAGAGCCTGTCATAAGTGAAATGTTTTTGATAGTTTATGAGAAAATATATAAAAAATATATAAAGAAAAAAAATAAAAAGTCCAACAATGTTATGATTCAAAAGGGTAAATTTGAAAAATGTAGGAATAAAAATGATATTTCTTATGATAATAAAAAAAACAGGATATCATCAAAGGGGCACTTAAATAATATTACTAATAATAATATTAGTAATAAAAATATTTGTAACTCTAATGGTAGTGTTAGTGGTTTATCAAATTTTAGGAGTAATAAAAAAAATGAAAAAGTAAAGTTATCTACCAAAGGAAAACAACATACAAATAAAAATAACCATTTTAATGAATTTTCACTTTATTCAGAAGATAAATATTGTATAGAAAAAAAAAAAACAAAAAATCTTTCAAATGGATATAAAAATATGGGTAGTAAATTAAATATAAGAAATAATACAGAATCAAATATATCGAGTATGTGTAATGTATCAAGTAGGAGTAATATATCTAGTGTAACTAATACAACCAATATATCATATATATCTAAAAATCAAAATAGAGAAGTAAATATATTTAATTATACAAAAAAAAATTATCCATCTTCTGATAGTGAAAAAAGTTCAACATATAATTTCAATAAAAACATTTCCCCAAATAATTATTTGAATAATATTAGAATGAAAAATATGCTAAAGAAAAAAAGTAAGGTAAAAAAGAATTTATTTCTCAAAAAAGAATATATGAGTAATGTTGATACATGTGTTGATGAAAATGATATTGGAAGTTTTACCTTGTCAAATAATTTAAATAAACGTGAACAAAACAGTAATGATTCTTTAAATGACAAGAATGAAATTAATGCTATTCATAACTTAAAAGAAGTTAATTCGAATAAATTATCTAATAAAAATTTAAATGACATTAAATATGAAGACAATATACAAAATGTGGTTCAAGATAATTTGGATGATGATGAAAAAAAAAAAGAATTTCATAAAATTCTTTATGATGATATTGTTTGTAGTAAAAAGAATCTTGATATTAATAAATACAATGATAAAAAGAAATATAATAAAGATTTAAATTTTGTAAAAATAAAAAGAAATGATATTAATGATGATTATTCATATGAATATAAAGAAAATATACAGAAGCATCATGATATATTAGATTGTTTGGATCATAAAAGTGATGTAATTTATTCAGGAGAAGAAAATATGTTTGATAATTATTCTGATATTGAAAAAGGTTCAAGATATATAAATAAAAATATTCGTAATATGCCAAGTAATGAATATAATAATGATATATATAATTATAATAAAGACAATGATATGAATGATGAAGAGGAATTATTCCAATCGAATATTTTAAATAAGGAAACATATGTCCAAATAGATAACCATGAAGATATCCAATTAGAAAAATTTTTAACTAATGACATTGAAACTTATAAATCTCTATATAGAAATATTAGTGATAATATTTTTAAAAAGAAAATCGAAAATTTAATTATGATAAGAAGTAATTTATATAAATACATGAATTGTTTAAATGTACTTGGAATTAGATATATAAATAATAATGATATAAAAAATATAGATGATTTATATAATAAGAATATTTCATTAGATTTTAAAAGATCTTATACTAAAATAAGGAAGGATGTATTACATCCTTTAAAAAACGATGTATTAGAAAAAAATATATATATAAATTTAAAAAAAGAAACAAAAAAATATTATAGCGAAATGAAGATATATAACAATTGTTATATATTATTTGATTTTATTTTAAATAAATATGATAACAATTTAAAGAAAAATAAGAAAAAGTTGGAATATTATATGGATAAAAATACATTTTTATGTATGTGTACAGATATAAAAATAAATAATATAATTGATAATGTCTATATACCTAATAATAGTACATACAATACATGCTTTGATATAAATAAAGGTTCAAACGAAAATCAAATATTCCAAATTGTCAAAGATTTATTATATAATCAATATTTAGATAGGAATAAAAAAAATAAAGTCGATAAGGAGGAGAGAAGTAGTTTTGAAAGTTCTGTGAATAAAAATATTCAATTAGAGAATAGTAGTGATATAACAAATGGAAGTATATATGATCATAAATTTTATAGTTTAAAAAATATACAAGATCCGAAAAAAACAAAGGATCAATTTATTAATAATGTACATAGTGATATATCTTCAAGAAGTGGGAAAATTGTAAGACCAAATGGAAAATATAATAATTCGGAAAAAGTGTCAGATATATTAACTACCCAAATAAATATTTACAAGGATGATAATATTAATAATGAAAATAATAATAATAATAATAATAACAATATTTATAATGATAATATTAATAATGATGGTACTAGTTTTCTTACAAACAATTATATGAATTCTACCTGTGTTACATTTTGCCCATTCACATTAATTCCAAATTGTAACAACATTGTAAACTTTAATACCATTGGATTAAGTAGCACTAAATATAAAAGTAAAAGGAAAAAAAAAATGAATATATACGATTTAGAATATTTATTTAATAGACAAGTATTTTTCAGTAAATATATAAACAAAAATCAAGGGTTAACACTTATTGATTTTTTTTTATTAATGCAGGCAATATCTTTATTAATATTCCCATATATTAGTCATTTATGTATATATAATACTATATATCCTTATAAGAAGGATTTTTTTGATAAATTAAATAATCAAGAAAATAATATTTTTTCTAATATATATAGTGATGTGGGAAATATTAAAAATGATAGAAAAAAAATAAATATTTGCGTTTATAATAAAAAAGTTCAGGACGAAAAAATTATGAATGAATCTAATTTAATATCAGAGAAGATAAAGAAAAAAAAAAAAAAAGGAGATTTCATATGTGAATATGATATGTCTCTAAATAATAAATTTCATGTTCATAAAAATATAATTCATAACAAAGATGATTTTTTATGGCATAGAAATATTTGTAGTAATATTTATAATTTATATGAATATATTCAAATGTGTATTAATCCGAATGTAAAAAATATATGTTTGGAGACTTTCTTAATATATATTTTTAATAAATATGGTTTAACATGTAATTTATAATATCTCAAAGAATTTAATATAACTGAATTTTTGGTATAATTTTATAGCATTTAAAATTAATGTTACACTCTTATATGATTGAATAAATAAATACAAATAATAACATATATATATATATATATGTGTGTGATTTATAATGTTGTTTTTATATATGCCTCTTAAAATTTTGTATATATAACTTATCATATTGTTCATTTATAAAATTATTACTTATAATTACTGTTCATATATTTTGTATAGTTTATACAAATTAAAAAAAATATATATATACTTATATATTTTTACATTTATTTTGTGTATGTTTTATTTCCTCATTTTATATATATATATAAATCAAATTTTAATTTTTTTTTCTGGCTATCAATACTTTAGGTTATTTTTTATTTTATTATATATATATATATATATATATATATATATATATATATATATATATATATTAATATACATATATATTTTTTAGTTGTTTTTATTTTGTATAAATAAAAATATGTACACACATATAGATATCTATATACCTTTTACCCTAATTTTTAGAAAAGGACAAATGGATATATTTATATATATATATAAATATAATAATGTGTAGGGACACAAATTAAGCTATTATTTTACTATTTCTATAAGGATATATTTATTCACGCATTAAAATTATATATATTATTTATTTTTGAAAAAAAAAAATTTTATGTCTATTTAATTTTTTTTTTTTTTTTTTTTTTTTCTTTGAGTACAATTATTTTGTAAGTAAAAAAAAAATATATATTGTTAACATTAATTTTGTAATTAAGCATATTATTATTATTCAAATTCATAAAATTGATAAGTCCTTAAATAAGGATATAAATTCTTATTGATTTCCTTATTTTAAAAAGGCTGTACAAAAACGAGTGGAAAATAATAAAGAAATAATATAAGAAGGAACCATGTATAATATTATATATATAATTATATTAAATACATCAACATTTTAAGATGAATAGAATGATGTAATAGTTATAAAGAAAAAAAAAAAAAATACGTACACAAAAAATTGTAAAGGAATGTTGGAACTCTATGTATGAATTTCACATTATTTTTCATAATTTTGTAAATATTTTATATGTTTATCAAAAATAAATGAATTAAAATAAAATAAAAAAAAGAAAAACAAAAATGTACATACATAAATATATATAAAATATAACTTTTAAATATATATATATATATATATATATATATATATATATATTATCTTAATTTTTTTTTCTTTTTATGACAATGCATTTTATATTTATCCAAATATAATATACAGGAACATAATAAAAAAAAAAAAAAAAAAAAAATTGTTTTAATAAGAAATTAAAAATAAAAAAAAGAAAAAATAATTCTTTATCAAGATTATTTATGTTCTCAAAATTATTATTTTATTTGTACCTGATTTTTCGTAAATATGAATTATTATTATTATATATGTATATATAATTTGTAACATTTTATCTTATTTTACTTTTTATTATTGTAAATATTATATATATATATATATATATATATATATTTAAGAAAAAAAAGAAGAAAAAAAAACAGTATACATTTTCTAGATCCATATTTATTATAACTCATTAAGGTATATCCCTTTATTATAATTGTACTTATAATGAGTGTGATGTATTAAAAAAAAATATATATATATAATATTATATAATCATATTTTGTGTATACATAAATATGATTATTTAGAGATTTTAATATATATATATATATATTAATTTATATAATCTATTTTTTTTATATATTTTATTATAATATTCAATATATGTTTATAAGTATTTGATATTATAATTTTTATATAAAGTATATTTAGATTATCCTAATGATATGATTTTTTCATATAACAATATATATATATATATATATATATATATATATATTTATAAAGCTTATGTTTTTTATGATGCATATATTTAAAAATAAACGTAGTGTGCATAATATAAACTAAACAAGTGAACAAAAGAAAAAAATATATATAATTTTTTTTCTATTTTTATTATATATATAATATATAGTTATATTACGTATTAGAAAGAACATCTTACATAGTGTATATAACATTTTATATATTACATATTAAGTAAAACGTCGTAGATAGTATATATAACGTTTTATATATAACATCTTACATTCACTGTGAATGTATTTCAAATGAAGTGTTATAATTTATGTATGTATAAAATATATAGTTACATATATATACCATAGTAATTCTTGTAGAAAAAATTAAAAAAAAAAAAAAAAAAAAAAATATAAATATAAATAAATCATATGATATAATGGTTTATGAAGAACATAATACAAAAGGAACAGGAACAACCGATAAAAATTCTCACAATGAAGAAAATGTATTAAAGCAAAAAACGTATACCAAAGTAATCAAAAAAAAGAATGATATAGATATAATTAATGACAATCAGAATAATGTTATATTAAATGAGAAAAATGAACAAAATATATCTTGTGATTTAGAAAATGGGAAACATGGTAATTTATTGGATAAGGACAAAAAGATAAGAGTGAAAGAAAAAGATACCATGCTTTTTGAAGGAGAAGGAAACCCTAATACACTAAGCTTCAATAGCAATTCAACAAATGAAACATTAGATATTAATAAATCAAATAAGAATGGAGCAATTTTATATAATATACAAGATGAGAATATTAACAAAGAAGAGAAAGATAATAAAATATGTGACGTGAATATAAATCCGTGTGATGAAAAGGAAAAAAATAAAAAATCGAAAAATTATTATACTAATAATAATGGACAGGATAATGATAATGATAATAATTATAATTATTATAATAATGAAAATAATCATAGTGAAAATAATCCTAATGATGAAAATAAAACTGAACTTGATATCTATCAAAATGAATTTAAACAATCTTATGAAATGAATAATAAAGGATGCAAAAAAGTATATAAAAATAAATTGACAACAGAGGAAAAAAACAAAAAAATGATTAATACAAATATATATGAACCTAACAATTTTAATGATAATATTGAAAATTCCACATATGAGAATAAGAGTGATTCTACAAAAATGGAGAGTTATGAAAAAAACAATAAAACGTTAAATAAGGAAGAGGACAAAAATTGTTTTATAAAAGAAAATGAAGAATCAGTAAATGATATAAATAAAGAAAAAGAAATAAATAAAACAATAGAAAATTGCAATGATATATTTAATGATCCTATGATAAATCAGGGAGATGATGATTATACTCTTATGAACAATGTGAACAATAAAAAAAGGGAATATACGAAAAAATATAAAAACAAGAAAATATGCCCACAGGATAGTGACAAGTATGAACCAAAAATAAATGACGATGAAGAAAAAAATAAAAAAAAGTGTATGAAAAGAAAAAAATTTGATGTGGAAGAACAAGGAAATGTATATAAAAACAACGAAAAAGATATTATTAATAGTGATAATAATAAGATTAATAATGTTTTAGATGATATTATATCTAAAACAGAAAAGAAGGGTAAGAAAAATGAGGACGATAACATTAATGAAGAAAATGTTGCTAAATCTTTGGAAACAGGGGTAATAAAACATACAAATAAAATTAAAAAAAAGAACATTAATATTATTAAAAATTATGATATGACAAGTTCTAATAAGGATATTATTAGAAATATTAGCACAATTACAACAAGTACTAATAATACTACAGCAACTAAAAATAATACAGAAACTAAAAATAATACTTTGGAACGTACCACTGCCTTTCATAATAATAATTATTATAAGGAAGACATTAATATTGGTGAAGATATAAATAAATGTCTTGGTGAATTGAAAAATAGCCAAGAAAAGTCCCAGAAAGACAACACGAATAATGATAGTGGAGGGAAAAAGAAATATAAGAGACTTTTGAAAAATTTAGAAATTGATTTAAGCAGCAAAACTATAGATCATGATATTTCTAAGAGGATTAGAACATGGAGTGGAAATTTAAGTTTGAAAGAAAAAATTAATTATTTTATAAAAAATAATATTGCAACGAAAACTGAATATAAATATGGAAAGAAACCTAATACCTTATCTATATGTAATCAATTTAATTTATATAACCATTTAACTATGCTAAATGATTTTAATAGATTACATTATTATAGAGCAGCTATGAGATGGACTGGACATAAGGATATATCATGTGAATCAGATAGTAATAATATGTTAGAAAATGGAAAGAATTGGACTAATACATGTTCTGTTAATTCAATAAGAAGTAATAGTATAAATATGAACAATTCAAATAATGGTGATAATAATACTTTAAGTTTATGTTATACTGAAAGTATTAATAGTATGATGAATACTGCTAATGTAAATACTATGGACAACTTGAATTTATATAAATTAAATAATATGAAGAATGGGAATAATCCATATATTTTTTTTGAAAATAACAAAGGTTGTTATGTTTATAATAAAAACATTATTGAAATAGGGACGGGTCCATTATCTTTATTATCCATTAATGCTATATTAAATGGTGCAAAACATGTAGATGCTTTAGAGGTTAATAGAGATGCTTCTGAGATGGCCAAAAATTTAATAGAAGGATATAATTTAGAGGATTATATTAAAATTATAAATTGTTATTCGAAGGTATATGAATATAAAGAAAACGATAGTCAGAGAAAATCAAAGAGAAAGAATCTTTCATACAACTTTAAGGACAACAGTTTGGATGAACATTATTGTAGTAATTTTAATTATGATTTAATTATAAGTGAAGTCATTGGTGATTTTGCTTCACAAGAGGGAGTAGCTGATATATATTTGGATTTACATAAGAAAATATTTTCCTATAGAAAATATCAAGAATATTTAACAAATTGGAATGAATCTAATAATAGTACTGTGGATTTGTGTTCTTCAAAAATGGAGGTATTAAAAGATAAGGAATTGAACAATAAAGAAACAGATATAAAAGTAGGTATAACAAAAATAAACGAAGATGATAATATAAAATATGACGATAAAAATTTAAGTAATATTAATATTGAAGAGGAAAAAAATTATGATAAAAATAATGATAAAAATAATAATAAAAAATTTAATGTTAATATTATGAATAAAGAGAACAAATTAACATATAATCAATTTTCCTCTAACAACGAATTATATAATTGTGAAGAATTCTTTAATATGAATATCAAAAGTATTCCATATAGTGTTACTACATTTTATTGTCCTGTTAAGTTTCCATATACAGATAATATAATATATAAAAGTGATCAATATCCTGAAAGAACTATTATTAGCCCTAAAAATAAATTATTACAATCTGTTACTTTAGATTGGTCCAATTTGACTTTAAATAGTGATGGCAAGGAGGATACTACTGATTTTGGGGTATTAGAATATTTGTATCTAGAACAAAATATAATTAATCAAGTAATACAAAAGAGAAATCATATATTTTGTGTTACGAAAAGTGGTCCGTTTTGTGGATTTCTAATAACTATTGATGTGGAAATAAGAAAGGGTGAACATTTTGGTACTAAATATGGAACATGTGATAGTTGGTATACTAATATTGTTTTATTAAAAAATGAAATAATGTTAGAAGAAAATGATTTAATAATTAATAAAACATATACTAATTTGTTAAATTATAATGAACATTTTGTTGATAAAAAAACTGTATTAGTTTCAAGACCTTCCTATACATTTTATGGTTATATATTAAGACCATTTAATGAATGTACTAATTTGGATACCATACCAGAAGATGTAAATACAATGAATAGTTCATCTAATTCGTTATCAAAGGAATTAAATAATTTATGTAATGAGGATAATTATATATATTTGGATGACGAATCTATATTATTATTAGATCAATTAAATTTTTACGAAAAAAATTTATTATCCACAAGTACATGTAAAGAAAAAGAGGAAGGATTATATGATGACAAAGATGGGGTGAATAACATATATAATACTGATGAAGTAAAAAATATGAAGGAGGAATTTGATAGAGACACTATAAAAGTAGAAAAAAAACATATAGGAAAAAATTCAAAACAGAATGAACGATCTCAAAAAATTAAAAAAAATAAATATTTTGCGGTCAAAAAAAGATATAAGAAAAAAAAAATGGAATTAGAAAATATGGAACATAAAAAACTTTCTAATGAAAGCAAAGAAGTTTATGAAAAAGATATAGAAGAAATTACTGAAAATTATAATTTAAATACACAATTATATTTGGAAAAATTAAAAGATAAAATTTTAATATATAAAAATATAAAATATAGGATATTAACTTTTTATGATCCAGTGGTTATTGATTATGATGAACAAGCTACTGTGATATATAAAAAGGATGATATATATAATAGTAAGGAAAATAATGTAAACAAATTTGTGAATAATGTATATCAATAAATGATATCAAGGGGAATATAAAAAATTATATACTATAAAAATATATATCATATTAGATTTTATATATTCATAATTTATAACAGAATTATAGGAAACATTCCACCTTTAAAAAAAAATATATATATGTATATGTATATATATATATATATATATATTTTTATATTTATGTTTATATTTTTTATTGTTACTTTTTGTGATTCCTTTATCGTTGTCCTATACTTTTTTTTTTTTATTTATTATTATTATTATTTTTTTTTTTTTTTCATAATATGTTAGTTATGCATCATACTATTTTTCTATCATGTGATTCTTCCATTAGATCGTATTTCCATCATTCCATTTTTCAGACCAAATGGTTTTTTCACATTATAAACTTTTTTACATTATATTATTTTTCACGCTATATGATTTTTTTCACTATATGATTTTACAATTTACACGATTTTTCAAATGTAAATTTTTCACACTATACCTTTTCTCACATTAGTTTTAGTGTTGCCTTTTCATTAACTTAGAAAAGATAATATAAATTAATATACTGGATTATTTACATATATATGTATATGTTTATATATGCATAGGATTTGTTTTATTTTCATAATTATTAACTATTATATTCACAAAAGGTATAGAATATAATATATCTTATGTTAATTTTTGAGTTTTAAAAATTAATATAAGTTTTTTTACAAAAAGGGAAAAGAATATAATAAAACTGTATAATAATATGTATGTCTATATGTATATTTTTATTTTGTACATAATAGAAAAAAAAAAAAAAAAAGGAAATAATAATTTATAAATTGTATCTATCTATATATATATATATATATATATATACTTCTCATCTTTTTAATGATAAAAGAACAGTAAACATAATAAAAACCATATATGTGACAGTGTGGTTGTGAAAATTAATAAACGACTCAGCTTGGGGTGTAGCAGGGTCCACACCACCCATTGCCATTCTCCACATTTTAGGTGCATCACATCTAAAATAAAAAATAAAATGTGCCAAAGGATATAATTATATATATATAAATACATATATATATTCACGTACTGATCACATAAAAGAAAAATATTATATGTACACACGGGATAATGGTAATATTACAGTATAATATATATATGTATATATATTAATCCTATATATCTTTCAAATATATGTTACATATTAATTATACTAAAAAATAAAATAATGAAAAAAATAAGTATATATTATTTTACACATACCTTGCTATATCAAATTTTGGCACTAGATTTGTTTTCAATATATTAAAATATTTGGATAAAAATACATTTTTCCTTTCTTCCAACATGATGAAAAATTAAAGGGAAAAAAAGAAAATCGAAAATGTGTATAAAATTTTGATTACGAGTACTATTTTTATTATATCTTTTTTAAATATCAAATATATATATATATATGTATATAATATTATTATAAAAAAAAAATTTATATATTATATAATAACAAATAAAAAAAATTATAAAAATTTTTGGAAAAAAAGAAAAATAGAAAATATATATGAGTTGTAATATAAATTGCAAAAATAATTTTATTCAAAACACGTATTATATTATATATATATATATATATATATTATATATGTGTATTTATAAATATATTTATTTTTTTATGGAAAATAGTGCCAAGTTCATTAATTTTTTTTTGAATTAAAAAAAAAATTTAAAACATCAAAATTTAATGTTATAATATATTAAAGTTTATTTGTCGGAATAACATTTTAAAAGAAACAATAAAAAGCACACATAAAAAAAAGAAAAAAAAGAAAAAAAAGAAAAAAAAAGAAAAACAATTTTACAAAAATAAGTAAAAAATAGTTAATTATAAAAAATACAAAAATATAATTTAATTATATTTATCATTAAAAATGTGTATAATATATATATATATATATATATTTATATTTATATATAATATAATAAATAAAATAAGAATTATAATTTTTATAATATCGTTTTAATTCCACTTCATTTTATTTCATTCTCGTAGTAACCTTTTTAAATATAAATATGCCCCTTTACCTATTCTATAATTAATTTTATTTTGATTCAAGGGAACATTGGGAGAAAAATAATTATAACTATTGTAGACTTTATCAACTGTGATATTATATAGTATATGTATTTTATTTAAATTATTATATATATCTTTATTCTGAATATCATTAGAATTATTTTTATCTAATAATGATAAATGATTTTGTACTAAGGATAAGCCACTTAAAGCATAACACGTATGATAATAATCTATCCTTTCTTTTGGTTTATCTTTCATTCCTCCCTTCCTATTTTGTGAACATAAATGTAAATAAAGTTTTAAATAATTTGCATTGAAAAGAACATTTTTTTTTATATATTCATTTTTGTAATTTTCAAAAAATAATATATCTTCCATAATGTTTGATTCCTTTGATATATTCTTGACATTTTGATAGTTCAAAAATTTTGTTTCTTCATTTGGCATTTTATGATATGTTGATACATCTTTTTGTTCATATAAATAATTATTAGGATTATCATTATTTAGATTATTACATTTAAAATGTTTATTTAAATATTGATTCAAACAATTTGATTTTATATTATTTGTATCTTTATTTGAATTTATATTATTTTGTTCACACAATTCATGTGATTTTGAATAATCCTTTATATCATTGTTTTTTTCTATATTAATATAGTCGTCTATATTATTATTATTTATTCCATCTTTATTAAAAAGTATTTTTTTTAACATATATATTTCATTAATTAGAAAGAATATAGAACCCATCCAAAATGAATAACATGAATCGACCAACTTATTTGTTCTTCCCATGAATGCACCTTCTATATTACTTTGTTTACTCATTAACCAATGGGTTAAATTTTTCAGATTTATTTTATTAACTTTTCCTAATATACATAATGTAGCTAATGCACAATAAGAATACCCTCCATGACATTCTTGAAATTTTTCACTTGTAAAACCACCTTCATAATTCTGACATGACATAATATATTTTTCAACATTTTTTTTAACCTGATTTGTTAATATATGACACATAGAACAAATAGAAATAGCACAATAAGTTCCTCTCATATCAATTTCTCCATTTATATGTACTCTAAAAGATCCATCTTTACATTTCAATTTTAATATATAAGAATGCAATTTTTTTTTATCAAGAAAGCTTAAAAAGTTATTTTCTTCATCATGTAAATATATAAAAACACAGACAGCTGCATATGTTGTTGCAATGTGTGTATATTGATTTAATCCTCCACCAAATCCTCCATCATTATTTTTTATTTTGTTCAGATAAAGGAAAACACACTTTTTAATATAATCAAATGTAGGTTTACCTATTTTTTCTTCAATTTCAAATGTGTTATATAATAAATGTATGGAATGTATACACCAATAAAAAATCCAAGGCTTTGAAGCTTCTAAACTAATTAATTTTAAATTCTTTAAAAAAAATATATCAAGACAAAATTTGAAATGAAGATGTTTTTCTAACTGTAAATTTAATATGCTCATAAATTTATTTAATAAATTGTTTGATTTGTTTAATTTAAAATTATATTTGTAAGTTGATAATATGTAAGGGTCTTCTCTTTTTATATGAATACTCTTAAATTCGACTATGTTAAAATTTAAATTATTTTTTGAATCAAGTTTTTTATCATTTATAAATTTATGCAAATGAATGGCTGTGTTATTAAAATATTCATTGTTATATTCTTTCGTTTGATTATTTATATAATCTATATTGTTTTCATTTTCAAAATTTTGAGATAGTTCCTTATGATGCATTTGTTTAAAATCTTCATATGTATGTAAAGATGTATGAGTATTAAGAATATTTTTATTATCCATATTGTTTATTTGTTTTATGTAGGAATATATTGTATCGAATGTATAAGATTGGTTTTTGAAGTAAGAAGAGATATCTTCAATTTTTTCTACATTATTAAAAAGAAAATATATAATTATATCTGGTATATGTATGTTTGGATTATTCAAAAGCATATCAATGATAGTGGAAGAAAAGGAGTTGTAATAAATTGTTAATATTTGTTTTTCTACTTTTAATTTTTCTTTTATTGTTTTACTATTTTTATTACAATTTAAATCAAAATTGAAAAAAGCATTATTTAAAAGATGGTCATTATTGGTTATATCACAAAATATATATTTATTATCATTTTCAATGTAAGTCGATAATGTTTCTTTTTCTATATTATTTTGCTTACTAGATAATTTTGTTTCATTGTTATAAATATCTGTATATTTTTCACACAATTCTTCATGTGAAATATCTACTTGATTATTTTGAGTTAAATTATTTATATTTTGGTCCTTTATATTATTATGTAAATGTTCAGATTTATAATTGTCTGATTTATAAATTTCATTTATACAATGATCATTTATTTTATGTTGTTTAATGTCCATATTATTAAAAAAGAGGGAATTAAAAAAATTATCATCGTCTATGGAGTTTAAATATTCTTCATTTATAATATCTGATGAGCATGAAGAGAGACTTGTATTCATACTATTTTTTTCTGCAGTATCATAATTTAAATAATTTTCATTTATATTAAATATATAATTAAACAACAATTTTATAATATTCTCTATATAATTATATGATGTTTCATTTTCAAAATCTAAATTAATCTCATACTTATCTTTTTCATAATTTATTAACTCATATAACAGGTGAATCAAAATTTTGTACTTATGATATCTCAACAAATACGAATCATTTTTTTCCATTTTGAAGTAAATATATTTTTTATAATATTTATATATTAAATGTAACAGTCAAAAATTATTTCATAATATTTTATTGTTACAATAAATACAATGGAAATATATATATATATATATATGTATATTATTCAAATTAAAATTGATAAAGAATATTTCAAATTTGATTAAAATAAAGATCTACTTTTTTTTTTTATTCGGATAAAAAAAAAAATATATATTGCAAATTATAAATTGTACATTTTTCTTTATTCAATTTTTTCACCCACATAAAATATATATATCTATATTTTTAATTGAAAGCTTTTGATATGAGTTTAAATTTTTATTTAGTATCCTTTTCTATGAAAAGGGAAAATTATAACGAATTGGAAAAAAAAATAAAAAAAACATAAACATAAAAATAAAAATAAAAAAATAAATATTAAAACATAAACATTAAAACATAAAAATTAAAACATAAACATTATAACATAAAAATTAAAACATAACAATAAAAACAGAACTTATATAAAAAATTAAATTTCTAATTAAAATTTAAATATAATTAAACAATAAATTAAATTAATACATAAAAAAAAAATGTATACATAAGTATAAATATATATATATATATATATATATATATATAAAGATTGAAATATATGTAATAAACATATACTGAAAGAATTATAAAATTAAATATATGAAACTAATACGAAAAATTTTTAATTATTATATTTATATATACATATATTTATATATTTTTTTTTTTTTTTTCGTAACTTATTACTTATGAAAAAAAAAAAAAGTTAAAGAATAGAAATGAAAAGAAAAATATGGATATACTTGAATTAAACAAAAGTAGTTAATTTATTTTATTTCATTTGTTTTTGCAATGTTTTACTTAAAGGTAATTGGTTAATACAAAAAAGGTTCCTTTAGATATAAATTTGGAGACTTTGGCATTTTCATTCATCTAAAAAATAAAATTTATAAAAATAATTAATTCATGTTACTCTTTGAGTTGTGTGTAGATATATATTTTTTATGCATAGAGATGATATAATGTTTTTAGTTTTTATATATTTATTTTTTAATTACTTCTAAATAATATTTAATTATATCATTATTATTAGAACAAAGAATAGCATCATATTTCATGGCTATTTTTATAATAAAGTCTATATCTGTAGAAATAGAAAGAGCAAAAGAATAGCAAAGGTAAAAAGCATATTGCGAAAAAAAAAAATGGAATAACTTTTTTTTGTATATTTATTTATGTCAATACCTTTATGATTCATGGTAAATATTCTCGAACTAATTTTCCTATATCCAATTTTTAAGAGACCATCTTTCTTTAATTCCTAATAACAAAAAGAAAAAAGAAAAAAGAAAAAAGAAGAAATTAATATAACCATTCTATAATATTCACAATATGTGTTAATGTTTTATTATATATATATGTTAATTTTTGATTACATTTAGAACATATAATTGAAAAGTTGCTGGTTCATCCAAGTTATTTTCACAAAATGCTATTTCATTATACCACCAGTGGGGAACATATACCTGAATAAATTTTAATAAATAAATATAATGTGTACAAATTTTATAATTTTATACATATTAACTGTAATTGGGCTACTTTTATATGAACAAAAGGATATAATAAAATGGACATAATATATATATATAAATATATATATATATATATATATATATTTATTTATTTATTTATTTATTTTATGTATGCTTGTTTTCATTCCTTTTAAAAAGCGTACCATTGGCTTTAATCTTTTTTGAATCAATGAAGTGACGGCATATATTAATCTAGAGATAGATATTTTTGTCTTATATTGAACTAAATAAGAATATTCATCATTTACTAGAACATCAAAATTAAAATTTTTATCATCAATATATCCATCCATACCAGAACATATGTTTAATGCATCTAAAAGTACAATTTGAGTAGAATTATTTATATATCTTAAATGAGGTTTCCAAGTAAGCATAATATGATATTTATTTTTATCATTTAATATTTTTTCATAATAAGAACTATTATTATTATAAGGGAAATTATTTGTTTCATTTTTATTATTTAAATTATCAATTTCATTATTGTTATAATTTAGAGGGTAAGAATTTTTACTTTCATTATCTTTGTCATCACTTTTCTGTATATTATAATCAGAGAATAAGGATGTATTATCTTCTTTATAAAAATATATAACTTCATATGAATATCTTAATAATATAATATCATACCCTTTTAATATTCCAAATTCATTATAATCAGATTTATTTAAATATTCGTCATTAAATACTCCATCTGTATATGTTTTTCCTATGCAATTTATGGTTTCACTTTTTATTTCTGTATGAATCAGAAATAAAATAGATAAATGTTCAGGTTCGAAGATATCATTAATATATAAGATACTTTTTATTTTTTGATGTTTTAAAAAATTAATTATATAGTCTTCTTTTTCATTCTGTAAAACATTTGTAATATCGTCTTCAATAACATTTTCCACATCAATATCAATTGATTTATTAGGTGAATTAATATTTTCGTTATTCAATATTGATTCACAATTTTGGTCTATTGTATTGTCATAATTGTTTTTATTTTTTTTCCTTTTTTTTTTATTTGTATAATTATTTTCTTGTTCTGAAATTATTTTTTCAATATTTTTAAACATTTTATGTTTAAAATTTATAGTGATATGTCCAGTACTATCAATATATTTATGTATATTTATTTTAAGGGGTGTCTGGATTAAAAAGAAAATACGTTCTTTATTACATGAATCGTTTAATAAGTAATAAGAATAATTTAATATCATATCTAAAAAATTATCTAGCTTTAATATCATATTTTCAAAATAATAAAACCATGTATAGTAATATATCTTACTACTAATATTTTTATTTATTTTTAATTCTTCATATATATAATATACATTGTTTTTCCCTTCTTCATCATTAAAATGACTTTCTAATTCTTTAATAATACAACTTTGCATATAATGTCCTTCATCTATATATATATTCATATCTTTATTAATACTAATATCATATTGGGTTGATTTATCTTCTTTCTTAGATCTCTTAGTAATTTCCTCCTTATGGGTATTATCCACATTTTCTATTTTATCATTTTTTTTTTGTCTATTCTTATTCCTTTTTTTAGATTCTATCATTATATGTTGCAAATATTAAATACATGTTAAAATATAAATATATATATACAATTGTGTGTATTTTGAAATAATAATTTTTTCATTTTTATATGATATATTAAAAATGTAAAGCCATACATACATATATATATATATATATATATATATGAATATGTTTATGCTTATATATATATATATATAAATATAATACTTTATATATTTATGAAAAAAAAAAATAATAATAATAATAAATTATGACAGTTGAGTGAATAATTACATAGTGTAAGTTTATAAAAAAAATGTAATATAATATAATATAATTCGTCATACACAAAAAAAAAAAATAAAATAAATATAAAAAATATATAAATATTAATATATACTTATATATATATATAATATATATTTAGATATATATTATTTTATGAAATTATGAATAAAAATAAAAAAAAAGGTAACACATAAGTATATATATATATATATATATATATATATATTTATATATGTATATATTTGTATTTTTTTTTATTTTTTTCCCATAAATTTCCATGGTGTATATATATTTTTATATATATGTTTATTATTATGAATAGTAAACAAAAAAAAAAAAAAAAAAAAGAACAAAAAAAAAAATCTTATTCTTTAATTTTTAATATATAATTTATCTTGAATGATATAAAGTAATAATATATATATATATAATTTGTGAACAGAGACGTTGAAAACAAAAAAAAGAAAAAAAAAGAAATGGTATTTTACTTTTAAAGTTTTTTTAAAATAAAAGAAATACAAAATTGAAAGTGTGAATATAGTATAATTATATTATGCGGAATATATAAATAAAATAAATTATTGTTGATATAATATATCGAAAAATATCAACTGTGTAATTTAAAATGAACGCTTGAAAAAAAATAAAATTAACTTTAAATATAAAAAGAAATAAATAATTAAATAAAATAAGAAGAATATATTTTTCTATTATTATTATATTTTTTTGTAAATATTAATATGTTTTTTATATACGTTAAAAATATATAGCACATACTAAAAAGTTCACATTTATTAATGTTTATATGGAAAAAAAAAAAAAAAAAAAATACGAAAAAAAAATATTTATGTAATAAATGTATAAAATATAATATATTATTATATATATATATATATATTTATATTTATATTTATATTTATAAATATTTATATAAAATTACATTCTTATTTAAAATGCTCATTCTCATGAAATAAGAAAACATAAAATAAGTATAAAAAAAAAAAAAATAAATAAATATAAATACTAAAAACAAAGGATAAAAATATTATATTTAAGAAATATTAAAAAAGTAAAAACAAGAGGAAAGATGTTTTATAGAACAAGAAGAATATTTTTTAGTACTGCAAAAAATAGTAACCTGTATTTATCGATTTCTTCCTCAAGTGAATCTATATTTAGAAATCAAGTAATAAAAAGAGCTTCCTTTCCAGGTTAATATGAAAATTTAATATATATATATATATATATATTTATTTATTTATTTATTTATTAGTCGTTATATAATATGTGTGTTTATATTTTCAGGTATTGAAGGATATTTTACTGTAACTAATAATCATAGTCCCCTTGTTACTTTATTAAGAAATGGAATAATAACAGTCGAATTTGATGATAAGGAAAAGAAGCAATTTTTTATTTCAGATGGAATATTTATATATAAAAAGAGTAATGACAATAATAGTAGCAATAATGCTGAAATTGTTGGTGTGGAAATAGTTCCATTAGAATATTTAGACAAAAATAAAACAATTAAAGTTTTACAAGAAATGTGTGCAATAAATGATGCTACAGATGATAAATGGAGAAAAATAAAAACACTATTAGGGTTAAATAAATAAAAATATATATATATTAAGCATATATATAATTATATGCATATATATGTTTTTTCACTTTGTATATATTTTTAATTTTTTTTTTTTTTTTTTTTTTTTTTTTTTTGTAGGAAAGAATTATGTTCTTCTATACTTCGTGTTGCTACATAATTCCAGATGCGAATATATAAGAATATATATTAAAAAAATAAAGTAACTAATAAAGTGATAGTGCTGAATGCATGTTTTTTTATTATCATAATATTCATATAAAACTGTTAGATTATTTATAATTAAATTAATATATATTTTTTGTGAATATGATTAATTTTTATAATTTAATATATGTAAAATATTTATTCTTATATTTTTTGTTTATTTGTTTATTAGTTTATTTGTTTGCTTTTTTTTTTTTCTTCTTATGTGTATATAACTTTTAATCTTTTACCTTTTAACTCACTTAATTTTAATAACGCATATGACATTTTATAAATAGATGAGAAATTAAATTTTATACAAAAGACATGTCACAATTTTTGAGAAGAAACTCAAGAACAAAAAAAAAAAAAAAAAAAATAGACAATAATAAAAACCTGCATGTGTTCTTATATAAAGAAAATATGTCAGTCTTTATTTTATTTATTTATTTATTTTATATTTTGTTTACATGGTTATAGCTTTTTGTCTCATAAGATGAAAAGAAAAATAATATTAATGTATTAAAATTGTAAAATGTAAAAATGTGAAGTTAAATGAATTTTAAGTTCTTAAAATTTTTATATATACAACCTATATGTATGTTACTATTATTTTCTTTATAAAATAATATATATATATATTTATTGATCAATTTTTGTAAAAAATAATAAACAAATTTTTTTGATATAATTTGAATCTATATTATATATTTATATACATCTGTGCATAGGGATATGTAATTATTTTTTTTTCTTTTTTGTATAGTAACTTTTTATTTGTATATATATGTACTGTGTTTTGGTTGTACACACGCTACAGTATATGTTTTACTTATATGCTATACAGAGTAACATATTATATATATATATATAATTTTTATATTTTATAATTATTTTTTTATTGTTTCAAAATAAACGTTTTATGTTAATATATAGATATATAAAATTTTTGGTTCTTTTTGTTTATTATACTTTATTTATTCTGTAAAGACTCTTAAATATGTTTTTTCTAATTGCATACGTGGTCGTCATATTGCTACTTATTTTTCATGAATTGAAAATTAAGCACATATATTATTTTTTATCTTAATTCTTTGATATATACTATTTGTTTGGTTGAAACATAATTATTGTATATATATATATATTTAATTGTTTTCTATTTTTTTCTATTCTTTTATATTACTGTAATAAATATGGGGGTATTGAATCATTTTTTCTTTTTGTTATTTCTGTATATTAACAGTACGAGTGCTTTCAATAATCCTCAAGAGGAGTTTATGGACAGATTTGATATAAATAAGAATCATGTGAATATAAAATGGTCAAAATATGGGATACATGGAAATGGGAAATTCAAATATGAAATTGGTAAATCCTGAAAGTATTATATATATATATATATATATATATATATATATTTTGCAACTATATCTTATATATTGGCATGAACAAAATTATTTTTTTATTCTATATATATGATATCGTTTATATATGTTTTAATTAAAATATATATGTATATGGCAATATTATAAAATTATATATATATATATTTTTTTTTTTTTCCAACTTTAGAAGGAGAAAGAGACATTATTTCAAAAGGGAATGAATCCGAAAAATTGACTATTTGTCCAAATCATATAAAAGAAGGGACTTACAAATTGGGTTGTCCTGATTATGGGAAAACGTTTTTGATGGGTTTTGAGGATAAAAAATATAGTGAAGAGTTTTTAAATGAAATAAGTTTTGGTTTTTTGAATAAAAAATATAATCTTCCTATAGAAATTCCTTTGAACAAAAGTGGATTATCTATGTACCAAGGTCTCTTTAAACATTGTCCTTATAATAAGAAACATTATAGTATGATAAAAAAAGAAAATGGATATGATATGTGTTTTCGTAAATTTTATAACAATAGTAATATATCCACAAGGATATATAAACGAGGTAAACAAAAGAGAAAAATCATATATTTTAGCTCACATGGTCTTGGAGGACGATTAGGTGCTAATATTGAAGAACCTTTACATAAATATGATTATGATGAACACTATGTAACTAAAAAAATGAGATATCCAGAAAATATAAAAAATTTGTTTGATTGTTCTATATATTCTCATTGTATAGGACCCTGTCTCTACAAAGATTTTAATAATAGATGCTTTCTTAATTTACCAGTTCTTTTTAATCATCAAACAAATGAATGTGTAATTATAGGAACACATGAAGAAAGGAGAATTCATAACTGTCAAAGTGAAAGTACTGATAAGACAATACAGAGATGTTTTCATCCTGTGAAAAAGGAAAAAGGTAACCAATGGACCTATGCTTCATCCTTCATACGTACAGATTATATGACAAAATGTCCACCAAGGTTCCCATTAAATCATACTATGTTTGGATATTTTAATTATAGTACTGGAGAATGTGAAACCGATTATAGGAATTATGAAAAACGTACTTTATCATTTTCAAAATGTATTGAAAAATTATTTAATAATATTAAGAAACAGGATGATATGAATAATAGTTCATTTTTATGGGGAGTTTGGAATATGGAAAATAAAACAAATGAAAAAACAATATTAACATCTATGAATAATACAGGATCATGCTACTTTTTAAAGACAAAGCCAACATGTGTAGTGGAAAAGGAAAATCATTTTTCTTTTACTATTTTAACGGCAAATTCATTTAATCTAGATAAAAATATAATATATCCTAAAATAAAAAATAATTCTTCTAATCTGGATGCTAGTTTAATTAATTTCAAAAATCCAGAGCAAACAAATAAAAGAGTTCTATATGAAAATAATAAAAAATCAAAAAGAAATGTAAGAACAAATATGAATCCTGTCAATGCATTTACAATACCTTCAAATTTAGATACAAAGGAGAAGGAAGAATATAATATGAAGGAAGTAAAAAATTATCCTAACAATAATGTATCATATATACAAAAAGTTCATTCATCCTTTATAAAGAATAGGTTTAAATTAAATTCAGATAGTTCGTTTAAACCAATACATCAAATGATACAAATGAATATATCTACAGATAATAAATTATATGATTATAATAATCAAAAAAGTAAAGATTCAAATAAAAATATGAATGGAATATCAGTAACTGAAAGAAATCCATTTATGAGAGAAAATCAAAATATAAACCCACAAAGGAATTATATGGAAAGATTTGATATTCCGAATAATCATATATTCATAGAATGGCAAAAGGAAGGTGAATATGGAAAGGACGAATTTAAATATAATATTATATCAAATAAAACAGCAGGTACGAGTCAATCATTATTCTATAATTATAAAGACAAAAAATGTCCAAATCATGTATATGAAGGGAGAGCACATGGTAGTTGTCCGAATTATGGTAAAGCTATTATTGTACAAAATCTTCAAGGTGAAGAATATGATAAGAATTTTAATTTGAACTTTTTAAATGAAATACGTACAGGATACCTTAACAAATATTTTAAGAATGATGTTGAAATATCTTATGAAGATAGTGGAATAGCTATGCATAATAACATGCTATCAACTTGTCCAGTTCATGAAAATGAAGAAAAATTATTTTCTGAGAAAACAGATTATAATTATAATATGTGTAAATCTAGAATATTTTCAAATCGTTTTACGATGAAGGAATATGACCCCAAAACACAATTGTTTATGTATTATGGTTTGTATGGTTTAGGTGGACGATTAGGTGCTAATATTAAACGAGACAAACAGAAAGACAAAAAATATCAAGATAATATAACATTACCTATGAAAAATCCATCACTAATTAAGAATTTGTTCGACTGCTCTATATATTCTTATTGTTTGGGTCCTTGTTTAGAAAATTCATTTGGTAATAAGTGTTTCCGTAATTTGCCTGCTTATTATAATCATTCAACAAATGAATGTGTTATATTGGGTACGCACGAACAAGAAAGATCAAGTTCGTGTAGAAGAACGATAGAAGAAAAAAAAAAACCTAATTGTCAGATATTAAGAAAAACAAATGATTCAAAAGATTGGACTTATGTTTCTTCATTTATCAGACCTGATTATGAAACAAAATGTCCACCTAGATTTCCTTTAAAATCAAAGGTTTTTGGTACGTTTGACCGAAAAACAGGAAAATGTAAAAGTCTCTTGGATGAGGCATATGTAGTTGGAATTAATAATTTTTCTGAATGTTTAGAATATTTATTTTTAACATCACCTAAGGATTTATATAATAGCCAAAGAAATAAATATTGGGGTATTTGGGCAGCAGAACATTCTGTTAATGAAAATAATATTGACATAGCAAATGGTAAATGTTATCATTTAGTTATAAAGCCAACATGTATCATAGATAAGGAGAACCATTTTTCTTTTACTGCACTTACAGCAAATACTGTTGATTTTAACCAAACGATTAATATAAGAAAAATTGAAGAATTAACTGACTATGGAAACAAAGATGATAAACTAAAAGAAAAGGAAATTAATAATAAACCTATTGATAATGTGAAGCAACCAAAAGATAATAGGAAAAGTCATGTAAATTCTATGGGAAAAAATAAGCCCTCTTATAATGAAAATGATGATAAGGAAAATGAATATGAAAGCATGGAAAAAAATCTTGAAGATGAAATAAATTCTGAAGAATCTGGATTATTTGAGGAAGCTCGAAGAGCAGGGGTTCGAAAGAACGTGGAAAATGACAATAAAAATGAGAAAGATAAATTGGATGAGATAAAAAAAGAAAAGCAATTAAAAGAGGAAGAGGAGGCAAGGAAGGTAGAAACAAGAAGAAGAGAAGACGAATCAAAAAAAAAGGAAGATACAAGAAGATATGAAGATGAAAGGAGGATAGAAGCAGCAAGAAGATATGATGATGCAAAGAGGATAGAAGCAGCAAGAAGATATGAAGATGAAAGGAGGATAGAAGCAGCAAGAAGATATGATGATGCAAAAAGGATAGAAGCAGCAAGAAGATATGAAGATGAAAGGAGGATAGAAGAAGCAAAAAGAGCTGAAGAAATAAGAAAAGCCGAAGATTTAAGAAAGGAAGAAGAAGTAAGAAAGGCAGAAGAAATAAGAAAATTCGAGGAAGCACGAATGGCACATTTTGCTAGAAGACAAGCAGCAATCAAAGCTGAAGAAAAAAAAAGGGATGATGAATTAAAAAAAGCTGAAGAAAAAAAAAGGGATGATGAATTAAAAAAAGCTGAAGAAGCAAGAAAGGCAATAAAAGAAAGAAATGCAGAAGAAATAAGAAAATTCGAGGAAGCAAGAATGGCGCATTTTGCTAGAAGACAAGACGCAATCAAAGCTGAAGCAAAAAGAAAGGCCGATGAGTTAAAAAAAGCTGAAGAAAAAAGAAAGGCCGATGAGTTAAAAAAAGCTGAAGCAAAGAAAAAGGCTGATGAGTTAAAAAAAGTTGAAGCAAAGAAAAAGGCTGATGAATTAAAAAAAGCTGAAGAAAGAAAAAAGGCTGATGAATTAAAAAAATCTGAAGAAAGAAAAAAGGCTGAAGAAAAAAAAAGAGAAGAAGAAAGGAGAAATAATATGCAGTTAAGAAGAGCCGAGATACTTAAACAAATACAGAAAAAGAGAATAGAAGATGTAATGAAATTATATGAAGAAGAAAAAAAGGCTGAACAACTTAAAAAAGAAGAAGAAGAAAAAAAAAAGGCTGAACAACTTAAAAAAGAAGAAGAAGAAAAACGAAAGGCTGAACAACTTAAAATAGAAGAAGAAAAAAGAAAGGCTGAAAAACTTAAAAAAGAAGAAGAAGAAAAAAAAAAAGCCGAACAACGTAAAAAAGATGAAGAAGAAAAAATAATAAAGGCTGAACAGCTTAAAAAAGAAGAAGAAGAAAAAAGAAAGACTGAACAACTTAAAGCAGAAGAAGAAAAAAAAAGAAAGATTGAAGAACTTAAAGCAGAAGAAGAAAAAATAATAAAGGCTGAACAACTTAAAAAAGAAGAAGAAGAAAAAAGAAAGGCTGAACAACTTAAAATAGAAGAAGAAGAAAAAAGAAAGGCTGAACAACTTAGAAAAGAAGAAGAAAAAAAAGCGGAAGATTTAAGAAAAGAAAAAGAAGCTGTAATAGAAGAAGAGTTAAGAAAAGAAGATGAAAAAAGAAGAATGGAAGTAGAAAAAAAATATATAGATACAAAAGAAGATAATTTTGAAAATATCAAAGAATCCAATAGAAAAAATACACCAAATATTAATAAAGAAATATTCGGTTCGGAAATAAAAGAAATTGTTATTACAAAAAATATGCAGTTAAAGGAAGAAGATTCTTTTGAAAAGCATAATTCTGAAAATTCTAAGAATTCCAATAAAAATGTAGATTACCCAAAAGAAAAAGATTTATCAGAAGATGATATAGGAAATGTATTAGAAACATATGAAAATCAGAAAATAAATAAGGATGATACTGAAGGATCGAATAATAGCATTGCAGGAAATAATAATGATATAAACTATACGAAACTAGATGTGGAAGAATATAAAAAAAGGGATGTTAAAGAAACAAGGGAAAAAATTATAAAAATATCAAAAACGAATATGTGTAATAATGATTTTTCATCAAAATATTGTGATTATATGAAAGATAGTATTTCATCAGGTACATGTTCTAATGAAGAAAGAAAAAATTTATGTTGTTCCATTTCTGATTTTTGCTTACAATACTTTGATCATAATTCAAATAAATATTATGATTGTACCAAAAAAGAATTTGCTGATCCTTTATATAGATGTTTTAAAAAAAAAGAATTTTCAAGTATGTATCGTCTATAAAATAAATAAAATAAAATAAATTAAATTAGATATTCTGATAAATGGAATAATAACATTTTAAATTACGCATAATATAAATATTTTTATTAAGTTACTTTTTTTTATAGACATGGTTTATTTTGCTGGAGCAGGAATAGTACTGATACTCCTGTTTGTCATTGGTTCAAAAATAATCATAGGAAAGTGGTAAGAACACAACAGATAAAAATATATATATATAATCAAATTGAGAAAATATTATCTAATTACTTATTCATTTCATTTTTTATATTAATAGGTTTGAAGAAGCTACATTCGATGAAATGGATTTAAATTATGATAAAATATATACACTAGCAATGATAAGTAATATTATAATAAATAATAATTTTTTTTTATATTTTTTATTTTATCTTTAAAAAAATAATAAAAGATTAAATATAATGAATATAATAACTTTATTTTATTATGAATATGTTATTTTTTTTCTTTTAGATAATGAAGAAACTGAAGTAAACAATCCTTTAAATTATTCTGCAGAAAACACAATAAAATGAAATAATTTATAATTAATACATTGTTATTTATTCTTTTATGTGTGTATCTTTTGTTTATATATATATATATATATATATATAATTATTAACAACTTAAATATTGCTTAATTTGGCAATGTTTATCAAATTAATAATATTTTATTGTACCTTTGTGGGCTTATTTTTTTGAAGCTGTGAATAGTAACTACTTTAATATTTATATATTAAAATCTTTCTTCTTATTATTTCCATTTTATACTTATATCAATATTAATAATACCTTTTATATTATATTATAGAAATGATTAAAAATATATATATATATATATATATGTATAATACTATAAAAAAAAAAAATAAATAAATAATGAATAAAAAATTTATGATTAAATAAAGAAACGCTGTTATTTAAAAATATATCTGAAATGGTTATATGACTATTTGATTTTATAATCTCCGCTAATACTTGTTTATTAGTTATTAAAAATGTGTAAGTAAATTGTGAAAATAACTATATATTTTTTTGAAATAATATAAGAAAGAAAAATTATATTTTATTTACATTTATATTAATGTTAAATATAAAATTAGTTTTTGAAATATACAAAAAAATGAAACAGGAGAGAAAAATAAAAAAAAAAAAAAAAAAAAAGAAAGATACACATACATACATATTTTAATATATATGATAGGATAAAATAAAAAACAATATATTTAAAAATTCTGATAATTTTTCCTATATTAAGTTGTTTGCATTATTTTATATTTAGTGTATCCATTCATATAATTCTTTAAAATGGATAGAACAATAAAAATACAAAAACATTTTATATGTAGAATATGACAAATTAAAAAAGAAAAATTTAATGTTAAAAAAAATAATATATATATATATATATATATATATATGTCTATATAATATTTGTACACGTGTATGAAGTGTTATAGAAAAAAAATATTTTCATAAATAATAAAATGAAACTTATGTATATATATATATATATATATATATATATATATATTTATATATACATATTTTATAATTGGAACATAAAAATGTTAACATACAAAAATATGTTTTTTTCTGAACAATATTAGAATTAAAATAATTATTATGATTTAAGGTTAATTAATACCTTCAACGGTTGCAACAGCACATATAACTTGAGTAAATGCTTGTAGAGATGTAAAAAAATTGGCATGATCACTTGTATTAATATTTTCATATATTTGAACAAGGTTTGGAATTTTCCCTGTTAAGGTTTTTATAACTGTTTCATCATTATCAACATGGGTAAGGGGTGATAGTTGTCTTATCATTGATGCTCTTCCATTTGAAGTATTACAAAACATTAAACGATGTTCTTTTAAACCTTTATCAAATAATCCTAATTTTTTAAATAGATCAATTATATTTTTTTCTTGCACATCATTTGATATTTGTGCAATAACAAAAAGTTCAGAAATAGAACTTAATTTATTTAATGGTTCTACTGAATTTTCCATAATGTGTGCATTATTACCAATAATTCTAATGACAATATCATTTAAACATAATGAAATAACGGGTTTACTACTTATATTTTTTTTATTCATTTTTCTTCTGTAACTTTCATTACTTGCATATCTTCTTTTAAATAATCGAAAGTAAAAAATATAAAACACAAATATCATACCAACCAATAAAATTGGTTGAATAATTGAAACATGTTTATCGTCCACATTTTCATATGCTTTATATTTTCTACATTCTTGCCCATTTTTACATGTTCTAGGCATTTTATTAAAAATTACATTTGAAACATATATAAATATATATAATTATATTTATATATATGTATAATTCTATTCAGCTATTATTGGTCATAAAAATAAAATATAATAAATAAATATATATATATATATATATAATATATAACCCTCGGAAAGAACAAGTGGTAATTTATAAGTAATTTGTAATATATATATTGTTGTTTTCTATTTGATATATTTATATATATTATATTTTTCTTATATTTAAATATAATATATCTTCAAAATAAAAAAAAAAAAAAAAAAAAAAAATTATATATACATATTATATATAATTTTTTTTTTTTATTTTTTTAAATAGCATACTTAAAAAATTTATAAGTTAAAAAAGGAATACAGTAAATATTAATTTTTTCCTTTGTAATTATATTTGAATACTCTTTTTATTTTATTTTATTATTTTTATTTTATTTTTTTTGGATTATGAACAATAAAATATAAAAATAACGATTTTATACATTAAAAAATATAAATATATGTTATTAATATTATGATATGGATTAATAAATTATTAAGATGAAAATTATTGTATGAAATGATGATAATTTTAATGTTATTTTTGTGCATATATATTTTTAATATATTTTAAATATTTTACCTTAAAAGTTATTAATTAACAAGGTATTAAAATATACATATACAATACATATATATATATATATATATATATATATATATTATATATAATATATTATAAATGTATTTATATATGTTTGTGTATATTACAAATATTATATTTGTGCAAGAATAATTTATAATATAAATTTTTTTTTTATAAAATATATTCTTTACATAATTTTTCATAAAAAAAAAATTATGTATATTTACATATATAGTCGACTTATAAACAATTTGCTTATTTTTAATTTCTTTTTTTTTTTTTTTTTTTTTTTTTTTATATATAAGAACGAAT
The DNA here is from genome assembly GCF_900097015.1 of Plasmodium sp. gorilla clade G2. Classification (NCBI taxonomy): domain Eukaryota; phylum Apicomplexa; class Aconoidasida; order Haemosporida; family Plasmodiidae; genus Plasmodium; species Plasmodium adleri (nom. inval.). The sequence goes on from NC_041703.1 coordinate 1,770,288, forward strand.
TTTAAGCAATTCAATGTTCGCATTTGATATTTTTATTTCCCAATAAAAAGTAGGATAATAAACCTTTAAATTTAACAAAAAGATATTTGATTTATACATTTGAGAAAAAACAAAATAAAAAAAGAACAATGTATGTTTATATTATCTAAATTTTTATGTTAATTTTTTTTTTTTTTTTTTTGATTTTTTTGGAAGAGGTTAGTTCAAATAATATGTATATGAATTATAAAAATGATTTCAATAATATTAATATTATAAGTAATATATAAATGTATATATATATATATATATATATATATATATAAATCTATATTATACCTATAAGACAATATTGAAGAAAATTTTTTTAATGAATATAATGAAAAATGATATTACTTTTTTTTAAATTTAAGAACAATAAAAATGTTATATATATATATATATATATATAATATATGTATGTATGTATAAGTATTACAATGAGTTATAATAAATATTCCAATTTATATAATACAAAAAATGAGTACACAAATATTTAATGATATATATATATATTTTCCTTATGGTATATTAAAGTAGTTAAAAATTGGATAGCTTAAGGCCTCTTCTATAGATGGTCGTAATTCATAGTCGAAATTTAGTAAATATTGTATGTAACTTAAAGTAGCATTCGAAATTTTTTGATTAATTTTTGGATAGGTTAATCCATTTTTCATTTTGTTAACTAATAATTCTTTTGAACATTTTTCAAGGTAATTAAATTGGAAAGGTCTTTCACAAAAGAGCATTTCATAAAGAATACATCCCAATGACCAGATATCAATTTTATCTGTGATAAGTAGATTTTTTTTATTTTTTAAACATTCTGGTGGTTGATAATACAATGTACCACCTCCATTGTAATATTGATGTGTATCTGGTAAAATTAGTTTAGCTAGTCCAAAGTCAGATATTTTTATAATTCCATCCTTTATTAATAAGTTGGCAGGTTTTAAATCACAATGGTGTACTTTTCCAGTTGGTAAATTTTTCATATATAATAAACCTAATAATATTTGTTTAATCCAACATAAAGCTAATAGTTCATTAATTGGCCCATGATATTTAATATATTTATCTAGATCAATATCACATAATTCCATTCCAACTAATAAATTGGTTGCTGACCCAAATACAAAAAAGAATTCTAATTTAACAATAAATATATGTCTATGACAATGTATATGTATATTTATTTCATTTTCTGCTCTTTGAATAATTTTATTTTTGATTTCATTGGACATACTTGGTTCAATTTTATGAATTTTTGCTGCATACATTTCTAAATTGATAGAATCAAAAACTTCCCATACTTCAGCAAAACCTCCTCTTCCAATTAAGTTCATCATTCTTATATTTATTTTTAATGGATTATAAAATGAGAATTCTGAATTTTCTTGGAAATTAAAATGATCTAATCGTTTTTCAAGTATTGCTCTTTTTTTATCCAAATTTAATTTCATACTAAATAATTCAGTGTTTAAGAATTGAATATTTTTTTTTAAATATTTTTTTAAATTTATATCAATGGGCCCTTTTCTTAATAAGGTTAAGAGAGATAAAAAAAATTTGAGTGTGTGTTCGGTAGCACGACAATTAGAAAAATGGGTACCATCTCTAAAGGTATCTCTACTTGGAGGTAAAATAGATCTGTTATGACTTTTTTTTTTGAGCATGGTTAGCCATGATAACTCTGATTCTTCTTCGTTTTCATTTAATATTATGTTATAATTTTTGACTGATTTTGAGAAAAAACTGTAAGGATATTGTTCGAAAACTTTATAAAATATTTCATTATTTATTTTCTCTTGTTTTTCATTAATAAAATTATAATTTTTTTTTTCACATATACAACGAACAATATCTTTTTTAATTTCATTTAAGTATTCTTCCGTTTTGTATGGACCAGTTGAAGATATACGACCTTCACCTGATAATTCATTATTATTATTATTATTATCTTCACTTTTAGAATATGGATTTTTATCTATTTCTGCTAAACGTTTTCTCAAATTTATGGTGCTTAAAAGTTTTTCTTCTTTTCTGAAATAATTTTTATCATATGGTTCATTGGAATCCTTTTTATTATTTTTAGGGAATATATTAAATGCATTGTATTTTTTTTTTTTTTTTAATACAACATTTTTTTCTTTCTGTTCATCATTTTTCTTTTCATTATTCATTTGTTTAATTTTACATTTATAATATTGTTTATTCATATTATCATTTTTATTTACGTGATTATCCTTTGGAGATTGTTTTTCTTTTATGTTACTTATTTTATTTTCCTTTTGTGCATTTGTGTTTATTATTTGGTCTTTTTCATTTTTTTCAATACGTTCTGAGGGCTGTTTTTCTTCATTTAAGTTCTGATTATTATTTATATGGGGATCTTCTCCATTAATATTAACATTATTATAGTTGTTATTATTTACTTGTTTTGCTTGTTCTTCTTCAATATTTTTTTTTTTATAATTAAAATTTCTTATGTCATGATATGCATGTTTATCAAGGTTTCTTTTATTTAAAATTGTATAAAAGTTGACAGGTTCCTTTGAAAAATTTTCTAATAATTTTCCATATTCTGTCGTATCTAGATTATTTTCATCACTTTGATCAACTTTATAAAAATATCCATATTTGGACTGTTCATGATTTAATAATAATCTGTTTACGGATCTTTCTAATTGTTTTTCTTTTAATATTGATTCTAAAATTAAATATTTCAATGAGTGAATTTTTTCCTCTATTTCTTGACATTCTCTTTTGTTTTTTTCTAAATAATTCAGATCATTTTGGAATAAGTTATAAAATTCTTGATTTTTTCGATATTCTTCAATCTTTTTAAATTGTTGTATTAATTTTCTAAAGTCTATTTCTTTTACATCCTTACTACGAAAATAAGTATGAATCATTCTGAGATAAAAATTTTTTATCTCTTGTTCTTTCATATTGTATACACATTTTTCAAATAAAATTACCATATTTTTTATTAACTCTTCTATATTTACTTTTTCAAGTAATTCTTTATATAACCTTTTGATAATTAAGCTATTTTGTATCTTTGACATAAGTTCAATTATAACTAAATGATTTCTTTGTTTCCTTATTTTTTCTAATCTAAAATTTGGAATAATCATTTTTTTAAATCTTTTAATAAATTCCATTTTATCTCTAGAAGATTTGAACGTTTTTTTTTGTGTTATTTCTTTGAACAGATTGTTTGGTTTTTTTAATTCTTCTAAATTTTTTTTTAGTTTTTTCATAATGTCTAAATTTTTATAATAACTTTTTATATCAAATATTATATAACATTTGGCATGGTTAATATATATTTCATATTCATTAATTAGATCATAAAAGAAATAAGTGCTCTTAGTATTTTTTGGAGAATTAGTTGATGAAGAATAATTATTTAAGCTACTATAATCTTCTTGATCAATATTGTCACCGTAATCTTCAGCATATTGGTCATTTTTATTATTAATTTTTTCGTTCACTTTTCCATTTGTATTTGATTCTTCTTTTATTTTTTCTTTTTCAACTTCTTTTATCTTTTTGTTTTCTTCTTCTATCGTCGTTTCTTCATCCTCTTGTTGCGCATCTTCTTCACATTTGGACTGTTTTGTACTGTTTGATTGACTAGCCTTTCTTTTAAGACTTCTGCTAATATTTCTTTTGCTATTTTTTCCAAGATCAGTATTATTAGCATCTGATATGGTAGATGTATTTAGGCTTCTTCTTTTTCTTCTTTCTTTTTTAGGTTCAGATTTTGTTTGACTATGAATGCTAATATTTTGATTAATTGGTTTTTCACATATATGATTGGTATAATTATTTTGGGTATTACATGTTTGTTCTTTGCTTGAAATTTCTTCACATAAGGTATTTAAAGGAATTGTGGTATTATTGCTATCGGCGTTTGTCGAATCATCTGTTTTTAATTTTTTGGTTAAAGGTATGGAATTTTGTTTAACAAAATAATGTTCAATATGATGTTCTTTGTTCGTGCTAGAATTTTTTGCTGTTCTCCTATAAATTTTATGTGTTTTTTTTAAATTCGTATTTTTTACTCTAATAAAAAAAGGGTTATAAAATGAATTGACTTTGGTATCTGATTTTTTCAGAAAATATTTACTATTTTTTGTATCAAAATTATGAAGTCTGTATTCAAAATTTATTCCAGGTATAATCAATAAATTATTTAAAGTATCAATAAAAATTAATGGATTTGTTCTCAAATATTCAATATAATTTTCATCTTTATATTTAATTCGGAATTTGGTTTTCTGCCTTAATAAGTATATAAAATCATTTTGCTTTAGATTTGTTGTATCATAATCATTTTTGTCATCATAAGTAAACAATAAGGTTAATTTTTCAAATGAATCAATACCTTTATAAATAATTCCATTAACATAATGCAATAAATCATTTATATCTTCAAAATTTTTTTTTAATTCATACTTAAAAATTTGATCAATTATGGGAAGTTCGTTTTCATTTCTTAAGGTTTCTCTTATATGATATATTCGTTGTCTTAGGTAAGGATTTAATGAATTATCTTCAGTGTAATCATACATTTTGAAAATTTTGTGTTTTTTCTTTTTTTTTTTATTTATTTCTGCCTTTACTTTTTTTTTTTTTTGTGGAACATAAATTGTAAGTAGAACAATATATCACATGTATATTATA